>NC_056737.1:1476649472-1476796972 GCF_019279795.1 Protopterus annectens
ACACAAGGGAATGGCAGGCTGAAGACAAGATAGCCACCGAGTAGAGGTTGCTAAGGGGGGAAGCTCAGTCTAAGACATGTAACCAAGCATTAGTAGGCAATCCTATCTAAATGAGTGTTAGGATAGTGAATCGCTAGTTTACATAGCAAATGAGCACAGTCAGTGGAGTGTAGGAGTAGGATATGGGGAGTAACAGAGTAGAAGATAGGTGACATCATGAAGGGGGTATGTATGAAAGAAGTGAAGCTCATTGGAGCAAAGTGGCATGTGTCATCTGTCATTTAGACATCATGGAAAGAGGTGTGTCAACAGGTAGGCTAGGGAAAGCCAAGAAATGGAAGGTGTATGCCGTGGATAACACCAATGTTTCTTGCTGAGTGGGTATGCACGTGTGTGAATGGCTGTAAACCCATGTAAGGCAGAGTGCGCTCGTGTAAGTGTGAGTAAGCATGTATAAGGCTGTTTAAAGAGTTGTAAGCATGTTTGCGCTGGTGTGCACATGTTTTAACAAGAATAATCAAGTTTTAGTCCATGTAAGCATGTGTGTGTGCGTGTGAGCTGCTGTGCGCATGTTTTCGCTTGTGTGCGCGGTGCTCCCCCTGAGGAAACAGAAAGGAAAAAGGAAGCACAACAAATAGTAGGAAGCTTCCAGTGAGTACTAGCAGAGCTAGCAGGTGAAAACAATCAAAATCAGGCAATTACACAGGCAGTACACTAGCCCAGCCCAGCCTAGCACTTAAATCTCTGCCAACAACAGTCCATTATGTTTCTCACAACAGACACTGCAGTAAGCTAATAGAAGTGAAAACTGAAAAAGCTTTACTGAGACAAAGAAATGTTAGGGGCTGCCATTGCTGTTATAAGGTGACATATGCAACATGCTGAGGGTGGTGACAATGGATATGCTGCTGGACAACCCACAGTGAGGAGACGGAGAAGAATGTACAGGCCCAGGGCAACCTACCAGTGGCTACATGAGCTGGAGATAGTGGAGCGCTATAGAGTGGACAGAGACCTCCTGCAGCAAACTGTTGAGCTGTGCAAGCCACGCCTCACACACAGAACCAACAGAGGGGAACCCATCCCAGTGGAAACCAAGGTTTGTGTTGGCCTAAGAATACTAGCAACAGGTACCTTCCAGAGACCAACTGGTGATATGATGGGGATATCACAAGCATCAGCATCCAGGGTACTACACCAGTTCCTGGATGCCATGTCAGCACATGTCGGTGATCATGTATATTTCCCCAATTCTCGTGAGGTATTGGCCAGCAATATGCGTCTCTTCCAGCAAATAGAGGAATACCCTGAGGTAGTGGGTACCATAGACTGCATGCACATACGTATCAAAGCACCAGCTGGTGAGCAGGGTAAGGTCTAATTCAACCACAGGGGCTTCCCCTCCATCAACTGCCAGGTCGTGTGTGATGCCCAGGCCATAATACTGAATGTGTTTGCAGGCTGCCCAGGAAGCTACCATGATTCCCATATCTGGCATCTGACGCAGCTGTACCAGACATTTGCCAATGGGGACATCCCACATGGTCACTTAGTGGGGGATGCTGGCTATGCACTGGAGCTGTGGCTGATGACACCCATCAGAAACGCACACACAGCTGAACAGGAACGCCATAATGAGGCACACGCACAAACATGTAATGTAATAGAGTGTGTGTTTGGGCTACTCAAGTCATGGTTCCGATGCCTGGAAACATCTGGTGGAGCCTTGCAGTACTCACCAACTACATGTACCCAAATTGTCATGGTATGTGCTATGCTACATAATATGATCCTGCGAAAATAGCTGCAGCAGGACCAGCATAGGCCTGGGCCAAACAGCCCCCCACCATTGCCAAGGCCATCACAGGCAGAGTGTGACTCGGAGGAGGAACAACCTGAACCTGCCCCAGTAGGCAGAAGGAGGCGTGCCCAGTATGCTTTGGCCTTGGCAAAGAGGCAACGCATAGCACATACACTGGCTCATTAGGAACTCTGGAAATGATACCTCTCTCCAACTCGCACATAAAGTAAAAGGGATGCCTGAGTTGACACTACCAGCTTCCAAACATGTGCAGGGAGTGTAGTATGTGCATCCGACATAGGCAGCCCTGCAGCACCACCTAAGGCATGAATGCCATGTGTTAAGCAATATAAACAGTGCTAAACAGCAATTACCACCATGTAATATATGCAAACAAAATCGCACACACCAACTAGCACAACTGCGGTCAATGTTGAGTAATATCGGGCAACATCCAGCAATGTTTTTGAATATTGAGCAATGTCGGACAAGCCTGGTTTAAGTAGGGCATAGCTGAACAAAAGCCAACATGCTCATATATGCTTAACAGGCCCTTAAGCAATCTGGTCTGCTCAGTATGAAAATATAAAGCAGTGATGGGCCTCAAACACAGGATACTGTGCACTACAGCCAAAGTACTGAACCACTAAACCATGATAGTATTGCAGTTGTCCACCAGTATGATGGAATGTTGATAAGTCTATGCAAAGTATTCCATGGAAACCCTGCAGGCACAGCATAATCCTTGTTGAGTTATGACACAAAGGTGAGTCCTGCAGTGAGAACAGAACCTGACTTCCAACACACACAGTACAATTGTTAATATTGGTCAGGTTTGCACACATCAGCAAATGTAGTGGACCTCAGATAGCAACATACTGAAGGGTCACAATGGGCATACTCACACACTTGAATAAATGAGACAAATGTCAGGCAACAAAACATGGAATGGTAGAACTGGGCATGCTCACACACTTATGCCATGTCTGATTACAGCAGTGGGCCATGCATATCTGGCAGTTGCATGTGTTAACCCAGGAACCTGTCACTATACAGCAATCCGCCCTGTGCACACAGTTATATGACAACAGACACATCTATAATATGGTGGAACCCTGTCATAATCAAATATGTTCTGCAGATACCAAAGTTGTTCATGGAAATGGTAAAGCAAAGATGATAAAGACCTGCAAACAGTATCAGCAGTAAACATTGTGCATCATGAACATTAGCATAGGTTCAGAGGTCGATACTAGGCTATCTGCCCTAGGGCATGTACAAGCCTATCCAGAGTGTGTTTGGCATTCAAAACCCTGTCATATTACTACACCATGTGTGTGAACAGTAGGTCACACAAGATAGCCCATGTATGTTTAGGCTAGTGTGCCTCTGTCTAGCAAGGACACAGAAGATATTCCAGGGGTAAATATACAATAACCCATACAGTCGTCCAGATGTGTCCAGTAGGTGGTTAGTGGGTGGGTCTGCCTATGTGAAACTGGGATTACATTCTGTAGTGAGTGGAGCCTCTGGGATAAGAATCTGTCCCTCCACAATGTCCTATTAACATCTGTGCTGAGGTATACATCCCTGGAGTGTGTAGCTCCAAGGGAGTTGTATATCCCGAGGTGGAGCATGTCCAGTGATTCTGGTTTGGGTATATCTGTAGACAACAGACACACATCATATCTGAGTAGGTGGTAAGAGACTGAGTAGAGCTGGCGTTACTGCATCTGAACTATGCATGGCATCTGTGTGAGTCCCTAGATCTGTTGGTGAGGACCTTCCATGGCCAGTACAGTTGATGCAGGTGTCAGGTAAGGTACACCCCAAATGTGGCATTGTAACCAAGCATGGATGTGATGAGTATCGGGGCACAATGACCTCACTCGATCTAGATGTGAAACCATGTGTCTGATCTGGCACACTCCTCCCAGTCTAGTGTCATTAATTCATTCTACCTAATACAGAGAGAACATTTGATAAGGCCTTCTGTTTCTCCTTTTTCCCTTTCAAAAAAAAAAAATTTTTTTTTTGCCTGAACCTCCTTGTATCTAGACTGTGCTTCTCAAACATTTTGGAAGTATAGAGTATATTTCAGAGCATTTATTATAACTGTAATTGCCTTAATATTGCTACAACTCAAGTGCTCTAGGTTGCACTTCATCCGAAGTGCTTGTGTGTTTTAGCTACTTTTCTATATATATAGACTTCTCTGTATATGTAGACTAGCTACTTATTCTGCTATGTTACTTCCTCTTAAATCGTTTTTCAGTTGTGCACTTGCCTTGCTTCATTTAAAAAGTTTTAAATTGCTAATTTTGTAGAGTTTTAATTGCATTTACTATCTAGTATACACTCAAGTGTGTTAGCCTTTTCTGTGTTTATTTACTGTATTATTGCATTGTTTAGCCTGTTTCAACAAAAAAAAAAATGCTATCTTGTTTGCTCATTTTCCACCTTTTCTAGCCAGTACATATCCCAAAGCTTTGCTTGTCTCAGGAATTTATTTTCTGTGCTCAGAGCTATCCAGACCTTGCTGTGGTGGAGGGAAGTCCTACTGCTTACCAATGGGACTGGTGAGCATTGTACTGCCTATCTAACACTAGAGGAGTGGTTTCCAGCTCTGAAATTGTAATTTTATTAGCCTTTTGGGCTGATTTCTATCCCTTTCAACTTTCTGGCTTAAAAACGCATGTGTTTGCATATTTTTCACATTGTGCAGCACTGCAAGGCTACAGTTAAACTATTCCAGGTGCCAGGAAGTCTGCTCTTCAAATTTTCCCTTAAAACTAGCTGGTTCCTCAGTAGTAGCACTAAAATCTGAACCCCTGTGACTAACACTTGCTCTAGAGCCTGCTGGAAAGCACTAGGAAGCCTGAAACTGATACACGCACTCAGCTCTCCTTGTCAATAAGGAGAAATTAATCATAGGCACTAAACAGCCTATAATTGCAAAGTACCTTGCAAAGGTAAGGGAAAACAGCTCTTAGACTTTACATAAAAGCACCTAAACAGGCATGTCCAAGGGTCAGCTTCTGGTGATTTCTCCTATCCACCTGGTGAATCTGGGCATACTGGGGCAATGCGGCAACTGCCTCATGTACACAGACAATCATCTCCTCCTACCACCCAACACTACAACCTGCGAGAGATGCACTTACATAGCCAAACTGGAAGCAAAGCTCTCTCCGGCCAAGATTGTGCTAGACAGTCAAGAGGAGAAGGTTAACACCTGCATCACACCTCAAGCAACTCATAGTCCTTCAAAACCCACACCATCAACACCCACACATAGCAACACTAAACCCACATATGTGGAGGCCCTTAACATTAACCTGCCCAAGCAACAAGGACCTCTGAAGCCGAAACGCAAACAAACACCAGTCACAACCAAAGTGACACATAGCTAACAACACCAGTGTGCCACCCAACAACAGCCCCTAAGGCAAGACAATGTACCCAACACTTTAGTCATAGGTGACTCTATAGTCAGGTACACTGATGTCCCACTCACCAGACTGAACATGGTGAAAATTACAGTTAGCTGCCTGTCAGGTACCAGGATCCACCACATAACGCATGCACTCAAGTCACTCCACAACAAGTACAAATATGACTGTGTTATTGTCGATGCTGGAGTGAATGACTTGAGACATACCTCCCTGGACTACATGAAAAGAGATATGGAAGAGCTCTTGGATAATGTGACATAGGCAGGTATGACCCTAGCCCTGAGTAGCATCCTGCCTTCGCCAAGAATGATGCCACAATATAAGGACAAAATGATTGACTTCAACAATTGGCTAAGCTTCTGGTGTCATTCAAAGGGGATCCAGTATTTGTCTGCCTGGGAAGATATGATCGACAAACCACGATGCTTTGCCAGAGATGGTCTGCACCTGTCACCCCTGGGATTCAGGTTACTGGCTAAAGCTCTTGCCACCCATATAGTGCCTTTTTTTGGCAAGGATCAAAGGTTAAAACCACCAACATAACAAATAGAAGCAGACAAAAACTGAAGGTAATGCTACTCAATGCTAGAAGTCTAAACCTCAAAATGCACTCTCTCAAGGCACTCCTAAAAATGGAGAACATCGATATCTGTGCAGTAACTGAGACCTGGTTCAAGGCTCCAGAGAGCACCCCTGCAATACCAGGCTACAATTCTTACCACACTTTTCGGCCACAAAACTAGGACCGAAACACTAAAGGTGGAGGAGTGTCCATATTCACCAAGGATATTGACACCTCCAGGCTAGTTGCCCAACACAATGCATCTGAAATTCCCCAAGTGCAACTAACACTAGCTAAGACTGTAATTCAAATTGTAGCTTGCTACAGATCCCCATCCATGTCCCAAGATTCTCACTACACCTTTCTAAACATACTGGAAAATATTAAGATACAACCAAACCCCCTAATACTGGGTAATTTAAACTACCCTGCCATTAACTGGGAAAACTACTCAGGTACCAACTCCTTTTCCCAACGGTTCTTGGAATTCATAAATTCCAATGCCCTGGATCAACTAATCCATTGTCCCACCAGGGGCTCCAATATCCTAGACCTGGTCATTACCAACATGGGAGATAGATGCTCCATACCAGTGGTCACCCCCTCATTGGTCAGGTCTGACCATAAGCAAATCACCCTTGACATCCACATCCCACCCCACCCCCAGTAAGGAAACCTCCTTAAAAAACTTCTCCAAAGCCAACTTCAAGCTACTGAAGTTAGAAGTGACAAACTTCACAACACCCACGCAGACGGGATCTGGAAGTTCGATTGCAGAATACTACACTAAGGCACTGTACGAGCACATCCACTCGTGCATGAATCATGCCATCCCAAATAGAACCAAGATGCTCTTCTCCAAAAAAAGTAAGCCAATCTGGTGTTCCCCTGCTATAAATAAACTATACAACAGAAGGAAGAAACTGTTCCAAAAAAGAGGAAAATCCCTGGATGCAAAAAACTTCCTCACCAGCCTCAGTAAGAAGCTGAGATCCCTCATAAAATCCTCAAAAGCTAGGTACGAAAATAAAATTGCCAAAGATTCCAAAGACAACCACAAGGCATTCTATAGTTATGTCAAGAATCTAAATGGCAATGCTCAGATCTGCTCTGAGTTACAACAGAATGGCATTAAATATACTGATCCCAAGGATATTGCCAATATCCTGGCAGATCAATTTAGTGCCAACTTCACCCCACTCTCACCCCCTAAAGGGCCCATCACAATACCAAAAGACTGCCAAATTCTGATAATCACGGCCACAGGTAGAAACCGCACTCTCCAAAGCTGAGAATACAGCATCTATGGGACCAGATGACATCCCAGGCTGTGTACTACATGAACTACAAAATGAACTGGCACCTCACCTATGTGTGATGTTTAATCATAGCCTCACCTCAGGCTTCGTGCCCACTGAGTGGCGCACAGCTACAGTTATCCCACTCCACAAGGGAGGATCCACCTTGGATCCTGGGAACTACCCATCAGTCTGACAAGCCTGATTTGCAAGGGCATGGAACGCATTATCATGGAACTTATAAACAAAGACATTGGCAACCTTCAAATACTAGACCCCTCCCAGTTTGGGTTTGTGAAGGGCTGAGCTTGTCTACTGAATCTGATTGACTTCTTCAAATCAGTCTCCAGAGCTGTGGACGAGGGTAAGGCAGTCCACACAGCCTATCTAGACCTCGCCAAGGCCTTTGACACCATCCCCCCTCTGGAATCATAGATAAATTTACTAAGCTGGGCATAAATCCCTATGTCACTCGATGGGTTGCTAACTGGCTTACTGACAGAACCCAGACAGTAAAAGTAGCCGACTCCAGATACAGCTCCAGACAAGTGACAAGTGGAGTACCTCAGGGTTCAGTCCTGGGACCACTCTTGTTTGGCATCTACTTCTCTGAAGTACAGGCCAGCACAAAGGGACTCTGGCTAACAAAGTTTGCAGATGACTGCAAACTGGAAGGCATTATTGAATCCCCAAATGATGTGGATATTCTACAAAAGGGCCTTACAGAAACAGATGCCTGGTGCCAGAGCCATGGGCTCAAGCTTAATGCCAAGAAATGTATAGTTATCCCCTTTGGAAAAAAACATGTACCCATGAATTACCACATAGGTGGCAGGACACTAAACATCAAAAGTGTGATGAGAGACTTCACAGGTGGACAGTGGTCTCACTTTCGATAACCACATTGCCACAACAGTCAGGAAATCCTTCTATGTGACACACCTCATCACTAAGGGCTTTTCATCCAGAAAAAAGGAGGTCATTGTCCCACTGTACTCATCCCTCATTAGACCCATTATAGAGTATAATGCCCCATTTGGATGTACCTCACAAGACATCTGCAACAGCTTGAAAGGCCACAGAAATGCCTCACTAAAAGATTCACAGGTATAAAGCAGATGCCATATACTGACCATCAAAAAAAACTCCAGCTATACTCTATGGCATATAGTCTACTCAGAGGCGATCTCTGCTTAACATACAGGGCCATGTCAAACCCTGAGCTGTTGGACATGCTCCACTTAAAGAAATCCCAATCCCTCAGAGCCACACGCTCCAGGGATCTAAACCTTGTCATCACAATGAACAAAACATGCTGGAGGGATAGGTTCCTGACCCAGAGACTCCCCATACTCTGGAATAGACTGCCCATACATATCAAGCAGAGGGCCTCTTTGGTCCTCTTCAAAACGAACCTTGATGATTGGATGGGAGATAGGAAATTCACCCCAGGGATCATGTCAGTCACCCTGCTAGACAGGGGCCTGGAGAAGTAAATATCGTGGGAAGAAATATCCAGGAAATTGTTATGGCTAGGCTTGCATAGGCCCTAGGGCCGATAGCCTAGTACCAACCTATGAACCTATGAACCTATGAACCATATGGGATTGGGTGGCCCACATAGAAGGTGTGTCCAACCACTTTGGCAACGTGTATGTTAAAGGCGACAGTATGAACAAGTCATGTCCCCAAACCCCTAAAAACTCCTACCGTATGTAATGGAGTACTACCTATGTGGTAATGTGTGGGCATGTTGTTACTCCCAAAGGGGATAACTATGCAACTAATGGCATTTAGCTGTAGGCCATGGCTCAGGCACCATTCATCCATCTCTGTGATACCCTGATTGAGTATGCATGTGGCAGCTGGAGAGTTGGTCATGGCACTCAGTTTGCAGTCAAGTGCAAACATGTTCAGCAATATTCCCCCTGTGGTAGCCTGTACGTAAGACAAATATATACTGAACAAGAGAGATCCCAGGACCAAGCCGTGTGGGATGCCATGTGTAACTGGTGTATAGTCAGACATGGCACCTGCAATTCTGACCATGTGGGTGCTATCCCTGATCTAGGTATCAATCCATTGTGTGAAACATGTATCCATATTGATGCTGGTGAGCCTATGCATAATGGGCCAGTGGGTTATTGTGTTGAAGGGTTTTGCAAGGTTCAGGTAGGCTGTGTGGACAGCTGTCTCTATGTTGATGGACCTGTTAGCCATTTAAAGAATACAAACAGGTTCAAGAGGCAAGACATGCCCACAACAATGCTGAAATGTGTAGGACAGAGTGTCTGTAGGTTCCCGATGAATATGTGTAGGAGTCCTATGACATTATGCTCCATAGCTTTGCAGAACAGGCTACATAGGCTTATAGGGCAATATTGTCTGTGGTTCATTGTAGCACCAACTCTGTAGAGCAGTCCACTGTTGCAGTACGCCGTTCCTTGGGTACATATCCTGTGGTAACTCCGATATTGAACAGTGTTGTAATGTGAGGGTTGCGTTTGTCATGATACTCGTGTATGATGCAGGCTGGGACACCATCTGGTCACATTGATACTGTGATGTACGCTGTGGGGAGGGCAGCACTCACCTGTTACTGTGTGATGTCAGGGAGGTTATACTTTGTTGGGATGGATAGTTGCTCTTTAGGGGGGATGGGTGGGAGACATCTGCACTGAACCTGTTTGCCAGGATGTAGACAATGCCAGTGGGTTCAGGGTAGGTTTAGTCAGTATGCAGTAACTCACAGCATATCAGTGAGTGTCCACCCAGATTCCTGACATAACTGAAGAAGGCTGTGTGATAGTCCTATGTGTCAGTTGCAATTGTCTGGTAGAAGCGACCCTTAGAAAAGTCCATGAGTGATTGTAGCTGTCTGCTAGTACAGATCACAGATGCCTTCCCAATCTGGGATTGTGCTCTATCATGTAGTAGTGTCCTCCTGACGTTGTACAGCTTATTAATGGCTGGGGTCTACCAGACAGGTCCCCTGCCATTGTAGTAGTGGGTCCTTTTGTTATTTGGGATAGCAGTCCACTAGGTGTCCATAGAATGTGTATGTAAAGGATGCAGCAGTGTGAGCCATATATGCCACTGTCTCAGGATCTCTGAAGGATACCACCCTGCTTTGGTGAAGTGAGATGTTGGCTCATGAGAAGTTCACCAAGATTACCCAGGATAGGTGTGTGGAGGGTATATGTATGTCTTATGAGATACATGTATGTTCTGACCTTACCAATGAGGGGTATTTCGCTGGTGTGGAACATAGAGTCCCCATGTTGAAGATGAGCAGGTCCAATACGTATTCCCCCTTGTGGCTGTGCTGACTGGTTGTGCCAAAGCATATGAGTCCACAAATTGTAGTGACTGTTGGGTGAGGTTGTTGGGGCTTGAGTAGTATCCCCAGTCAATATTTGTGTATATGAAGTCACACAATATAATGGTGTTTGTGGAAACCTTCATATTCTCCATAGTTCCCATGAAAGCCGAGTGTGGTTCCTGAGTTTGGGAGTGTGTTCTGAAGCAGGCAACAAACTGAAAGGCAGTATTGCACAATGGTAGTTACATATGTATGGTCTGTGATGCTTTGTGCAGTGCCACTAACCTGGAGGTGTGTGCATCTGTGATGTATAAGGATACTCCCCTAGTTGTGTTGTCTGTTCCAAGTCTTGTTGTCAGACAGCATGGTATGAAACATAACCTGGTAGTGCTGGTGTGCATAAGCAAGCTTGAACCAGGCATCTGTCAGTACACAGATATTGCTTTCCTCCATACTGAGGAGTGTCCTGAGTGGCCACAATATGAGGTTAACACAACTGTTGTTGAGCAGCATTACCCTTAGTTTAATTTAACCTGTAACGTCTATGGAGGTGGGTTTGTCTTCTGAGCCCTGCTTAAAAAAGGCACTATGGTGGCAGCAAGAGCTGTAACCAGCATACCAAAGTCCAAGGGAGACAGGTGCAAGCTGTCCATAGTGAAGCTACGTGGCATGTTGACAGACACTGTACCCCCTATGAATGAAACAAATTTGTTAGGCAACTGTTAAATGTGATATGCGTGTCCGTATACTGTGACATCATAATTGGTGGGTGTAAGATGCTAGACAAGGTCAGGGTTATACTGGCCTGGACTACATGATCAGAGTGTACTTCCATGTATCATGTCATGCGGTCCAAGGAGTAATGTCTGAGGTTACACACACCAGCATTGACAATGATGGTGCCAGTCTTGTACTTGCTTTGGAGTGACCTGACTGCCTGTGTTATGCGGCAGATCCTGGCTCCCAACAGACAGCCCAAAGTGACTATTCCCTTGTCAGGGCTGGTGAGTGGTACATCAGTGTGTCTGAACATAAGTGTCGCCTATTACAAGTGTATTAGGTGTGTTGTGTAGCCCGAAGGGCAGTGAATGTGTGGCACACTGACATTGTGAACTTTGTGATATGTGGGTATTGTAGTGGGGTAGCAGGTGTGTGTGTGTCTGCTTTGGGGGTCTCTGCTGCTTAGGTAGAGTACATTTACAGCATCCGAGTATGTCAATGTGTGCTAATGTGGTTTGAGTGCTGTTGCTAGAGGATATGTGAGACTGATATGTGGTGTGTGTGGATACCTTCACAACCTGATAGACTGTGCCAATCATGGGTCGAGAGAGTTCATCTCCCTGTATGTCTATATAGGTGCATCTCACATATATATCTGAGTTTGTCGGGAGGAGGAGAGGGTTGTCTGTGTACATGAGGCAGATGTGACATTGTGTCAATATCACAATATCCACCAGCTGGACTGAAGATTACACACAAAACTGACCCCTGGACATGCCAGGATATTGGCAGTGAGGTGCAGATACTTTACACACTATATATGGAGTTTGTATCAAACAGTATTGACATCTATGCCAGGATATTATCATGACATACTCTGTAGCCTGATCATAAAGGATCAGTAGGGTGTTAAGCATGTAAAAGAGTATAACAGGGATTAGTACTCATGTTCATTAGTGTTTTGTAAAGAGGAGCTGAGAAGGACCCCAGAATGAATCATGACACCTCCTTCAGCTATGTCATAAATATCAATGTACACCCATATATGTCCTGAGTCAGGGCCAATTGTACCTGAGTGTCAATGCTGACATCATGACAGACAGGCCCATATGTACATACCCTTCCCCCACTGACAATAGTCCACATCATCATACCAGGAGATATCAAATGTAGAATGGATAAGCAGCTATGTCCACTGCCAAATGCATGGCAGTAGGTGGAATACATTGATTCCCAATATGTGTCATGCACAAACTACAGAACAAACAGATCATGCAGCTGAACAGTCAGCTGAGCCGCACCCCCTACACAGGATGTGGAACCGTTGAATGTGTCACAGCTACATATGGCACTCCCCACAAGTGTTGCCACACAATACACCATGGGAAGTCAAGTCTAGTATGCCTATGAGGTCTGATCTGCAAGGTCATGGAGTCCATCATGGTTGCAGTCATAAACAGAGCTATTGGAAGCTGACACACAGACAACCCTACCAACTGTGGTATGTTCATGTGCGGATCATGGTTCCCAAACATGCTAGACTGTTTGCAAGGCAGCCACCCAGGACATACATCAATGAACATATCTACACATGTGTCACATAGACTTTGAATAGCCCTTTATCAATATCCCAGACACGTGTAGTATCCACAAAACCAAGAAGTTGTGCATAAATATGTGTTGACATATGACAGAATGTCAATGTGTCCACAGATAGATCACACAAAGTAAGGATTATGAGGTCATGTTCAAGCTGTTGACACCTGCTGACCCACATGGACTATACCTGGAATGGCATAAAACAAAGTGTACACACATCACCATGTCCAGTCTGATGATGTCACCATCCTATAAATACAGTAGGAGAAGGGAAACCAGCCAATAAAGCAAATAGCGTGCAGTGTTAGTGCGTCTCTCTCTCTAGTATCAGAACATAGTTAGGTAGGAGTTTCAATCCTGCAAACAGTGAAGGGGAGTGTGCGTGTGTGTGTGTGTGTGTGTGTGTGTGTGTGTGTGTGTGTGTGTGTGTGTGTGTGTGTGTGTGTGTGTGTGTGTGCAACTGTCTTTGAAAGGAGTGCCCTTTTTGGATACTGTGAAAACACACGAAAGGAGGTATATTCCTCTTTGGAAAGTCTGATGATGTCACCATCCTACAAATACTGCAGGAGAAGAGAAACCATCCAGTAAAGGGTGTGTGTATGTGTCCAGTTTCCTTTGAGAGGTTTTCCCTTTTTGGAGAATGGGAAAACTCAGTAAAGGAGGTACATTCCTCTTTGAAAAGTCTGATAATGTCACCATCCTACAAATACTGTAGGAGAAAAAAAAAAGTCAGTAAAGCAAATGGCATGCCGTGTTAGTGTGTCTCTCTCTAATACCATAACATAGTTAGGTAGGGGTTTGAATCCTGCAAACAGTGTGTGTGTGTGCAATTGTCTTTGAAAGGAGTGCCCTTTTTGGAGACTGTGAAGACACACTAAAGGAGGTACATTCCTCTTTGGAAAGTCTGATGATGTCATCATCCTACATCCTACAAATACTGCAGGAGAAAGAAAACCAATCAGTAAAGCAAATAGCGCACCATGTTAATGCATCTCTCTTTATTATCATAACATAGGTAGGGGTTTGAATTCTGCAAACAATGAGTGTATGTATACAATTGTCTTTGAAAAGAGTGCCCTTTCTGGAAACTGTGAAAACACACTAAAGGAGGTGCATTCCTCTTTGGAAAGGTTGATGATGACACCATCCTACAAATACTGCAGGAGAAGCAAAACCAGCCAATAAAGCAAACAGCGTGCCATGTTATTGCATCGCTTTCTAGTATTATAACATAGTTAGGTAGGGGTTTAAATCCTGCAAACAGTGAGTGTGTGTGCAATTGTCTTTGAAAGGAGTTCCCTTTTTGGAGACTGTGAAAACACACTAAAGTAGGTACATTCCTCTTTGGAAAGTCTGATAATGTCGCCATCCTTCTGATGATGTCACCATCCTACAAATACTACAAAAAACCAGCCAGTAAAGACAAATACTGCAGGAGAAGAGAAACCAGTTAAGCAAAGTGCACTGTGTTAGTGCATCTCTTTCTAATTTGAACAATTGTCTTTAAAAAGTGCCCTTGGAGACTGAAAACACACTAAAAGGAAGTACATTCCTCTTTGGAAAGTCTGATGATGTAGGTACATTCCTCTTTGAAAAGTCTGATGATGTCACCATCCTACAAATACTGCAGGAGAAAAGAAACCCACCAGTAAAGCAAATAGCGTGTCATGGTAGTGCATTTCTTTCTAGTGTCATAACGTGGTTAGACAGGGGTTTGAATCCTGCGAACAGTGTGTGTGCAATTGTCTTTGAAAGAAGTGCCCTTTTTGGAGACTGAAAACACACTAAAGGAGATACATTCCTCTTTAGAAAGTCTAATAATGTCACTATCCTACAAATACTGTAGGAGAAGAGCAACCAGCCAGTAAAGCAAATCGCACGCTGTGTTTCTTGGGCATCTCTCTAGTGCCATAACATAGTTCAGTAGAGGTTTGAATCCTGCAAACAGTGAGAGTGTGTGTGCAATTGTCTTTGAAAGGAGTGCCCTTTTTGGAGACTGTGAAAACACACTAAAGGAGATACATTCCCCTTGAAAGTCTGATAATGTCACTATCCTACAAATACTGTAGGAGAAGAGAAACCAGCCAGTAAAGCAAATCGCGCGCTGTGTTAGTGCGTCTCTTTCTCTAGCATCGTAACATAGTTCAGTAGAGGTTTGAATCCTGCAAACAGTGAGAGTGTGTGTGTGTGTGTGCAATTGTCTTTGAAAGGAGTGCCCTTTTTGGAGACTGTGAAAACACACTAAAGGAGATACATTCCCCTTTGGAAAGTCTGATGATGTCACCATCCTACAAATACTGCAGGAGAAGGGAAACCAGCCAGTAAAGCAAAGAAAGCGCCATGTTAGTGCGCTTCTCTCTCTAGTATCACAACATGGTTAGGTAGTAGTTTGAATCCTGCTCACTGTGTGTGTTTGCAATTGTCTTTGAAAAAAGTTCCCTTTTTGGAGACTGTGAAAACACACAAAAGGAGGTACATTCCTCTTTGGAAAGTCTGATGATGTCACCATCCTACAAATACTGCAGGAGAAAAGAGACCAGCCAATAAAGCAAATAGCACCCCATGTTAGTGCATCTTTCTCTAGTATCATAACATAGGTAGGGGTTTAAATCCTGCAAACTGTGAGTGCATGTATGTGTGCAATTGTTTTTGAAAGGAGTGCCCTTTGGAGACTGTGAAAACACACTAAAGGAGGTACATTCCTGTTTGGAAAGTCAGATGATGGCACCATGCTACAAATACTGCAGGAGAAAGGAAACCAGTCAATAAAGCAAATAGCGCACCGTGTTAGTGCACCTTTCTCTAGTATCATAACATAATCAGGTAGGTGTTTGAATCCTGCAAACAATGAGTGTGTATGTGTGCAATTGTCTTTGAAAATAGTGCCCTTTTTGGAGACTGTGAGAGCACACTAAAGGAGGTACATTCCTTTCTGGAAAGTCTGATGATGTCACCATCCTACAAATACTGCAGGAAGACAAGCAGCCAGTAAAGCAGATAGTGTGCCATGTTGGTGTATCTTTCTCTAGTATCATAACATAGTCAAATAGGGGTTTGAATCCTGCAAACAGTGCATGTGTGCAATTGACTTTGAAAGGTTTCCTTTTTGGAGACTGTGAAAACACACTAAAGGAGGTACAGTCCTCTTTGGAAAGTCTGATGATGGCACCATCCTACAAATACTGCAGGAGAAGGAAAACCAGCCAATAAAGCAAAAAAAAATCACCCTTGACATCCACATCCCACCCCCACCCCCAGTAAGGAAACCTCCTTAAAAACTTCTCCAAAGCCAACTTCAAGCTACTGAAGTTAGAAGTGACAAACTTCACAACACCCACGAGACGGGATCTGGAAGTTCGATTGCAGGAGAAATACTACACTAAGGCACTGTACGAGCACATCCACTGCGTGCATGAATCATGCCATCCCAAATAGAACCAAGATGCTCTTCTCCAAAAAAAGGAAGCCAATCTGGTGGTCCCCTGCTATAAATAAACTATACAACAGAAGGAAGAAACTGTTGCAAAAAAGGGGAAAATCCCTGGATGCAAAAAACTCCCTCACCAGCCTCAGTAAGAAGCTGAGATCCCTCATAAAATCCTCAAAAGCTAGTTCTGAAAATAAATTGCCAAAGATTCCAAAGACAACCACAAGGCATTCTATAGTTATGTCAAGAATCTAAATGGCAATGCTCAGATCTGCTCTGAGTTACAACAGAATGGCATTAAATATACTGATCCCAAGGATATTGCCAATATCCTGGCAGATTGATTTAGTGCCAACTTCACCCCACTCTCACCCCCTAAAGGGCCCATCGCAATACCAAAAGACTGCCAAATTCTGATAATCACGGCCACAGGTAGAAACCGCACTCTCCAAAGCTGAGAATACAGCATCCATGGGACCAGATGACATCCCAGGCTGTGTACTACATGAACTACAAAATGAACTGGCACCTCACCTATGTGTGATGTTTAATCATAGCCTCACCTCAGGCTTCATGCCCACTGAGTGGCACACAGCTACAGTTATCCCGCTCCACAAGGAGGATCCACCTTGGATCCCGGGAACTACCACCCCATCAGTCTGACAAGCCTGATTTGCAAGGGCATGGAATGCATTATCATGGAACTTATAAACAAAGACATTGGCAACCTTCAAACACTAGACCCCTCCCAGTTTGGGTTTGTGAAGGGCTGACCTTGTCTCCTGAATCTGATTGACTTCTTCGAATCAGTCTCCAGAGCTGTGGACGAGGGTAAGGCAGTCCACACAGCCTATCTGGACCTTGCCAAGGCCTTTGACACCATCCCCCCTCTGGAATCATAGATAAATTTACTAAGCTGGGCATAAATCCCTACGTCACTCGATGGGTTGCTAACTGGCTTACTGACAGAACCCATACAGTAAAAGTAGTCGACTCCAGATACAGCTCCAGACAAGTGACAAGTGGAGTACCTCAGGGTTCAGTCCTGGGACCACTCTTGTTTGGCATCTACTTCTCTGAAGTACAGGCCAACACTAAGGGACTCTGGCTAACAAAGTTTGCAGATGACTGCAAACTGGGAAGCATTATTGAATCCCCAAATTATGTGGATATTCTACAAAAGGGCCTTACAGAAACAGATGCCTGGTGCCAGAGCCATGGGCTCAAGCTTAATGCCAAGAAATGCATAGTTATCCTCTTTGGAATAAAACATGTACCCATGAATTACCACATAGGTGGCAGGACACTAAACATCGAAAGTGTGATGAGAGACTTAGAGACACAGGTGGACAGTGGTCTCACTTTCAATAACCACATTGCCACAACAGTCAGGAAATCCTTCTATGTGGCACACATCATCACTAAGGGCTTTTCATCCAGAAAAAAAGGAGGTCATTGTCCCACTGTACTCATCCCTCATTAGACCCATTATAGAGTATAATGCCCCGTTTGGTATGTACCTCACAAGACATCTGCAACAGCTTGAAAGGCCACAGAAATGCCTCACTAAAAGAATCACTGGCATAAAGCAGATGTCATATACTGACCATCAAAAAAAACTCCAGCTATACTCTATGGCATATTGTCTACTCAGAGGTGATCTCTGCTTAACATACAAGGCCATGTCAAACCCTGAGCTGTTGGACATTCTCCACTTAAAGAAATCCCAATCCCTCAGAGCCACACGCTCCAGGGATTTAAACCTTGTCATCACAATGAACAAAACATGCTGGAGGGATAGGTTCCTGACCCAGAGACTCCCCATACTCTGGAATAGACTGCCCATACATATCAAGCAGAGGGCCTCTTTGGTCCTCTTCAAAAGGAACTTTGATGATTGGATGGGAGATAGGAAATTCACCCCAGGGATCATGTCAGTCACCCTGCTAGACAGGGGCCTGGAGAAGTAAATATCATGGGAAGAAATATCCAGGAAATTGTTATGGCTAGGCTTGCATAGGCCTTAGGGCCGATAGCCTAGTACCAACCTATGAACCTATGAACCTATGAACCATATGGGATTGGGTGGCCCACATAGAAGGTGTGTCCAACCACTTTGGCAACGTGTATATTAAAGGTGACAGTACGAACAAGTCATGTCCGCAAACCCCTAAAAACTCCTATCATATGTAATGGAGTACTACCTATGTGGTAATGTGTGGGCATGTTGTTACTCCCAAAGGGGATGACTATGCAACTAATGGCATTTAGCTGTAGGCCATGGCTCAGGCACCATTCATCTATCTCTGTGAGACCCTGATTGAGTATGCATGTGGCAGCTGGAGAGTTGATCATGGCACCCAGTTTGCAGTCAAGTGCAAACATGTTCAGCAATATTCCCCCTGTGGTAGCCTGTACATAAGACAAATATATACTGAACAAGAGAGATCCCAGGACCAAGCCGTGTGGGATGCCATGTGTAACTGGTGTATAGTCAGACATGGCACCTGCAATTCTGACCATGTGGGTGCTATCCCTGATCTAGGTATCAATCCATTGTGTGAAACATGTGTCCATATTGATGCTGGTGAGCCTATGCATAATGGGCCAGTGGGTTATTGTGTTGAAGGGTTTTGCAAGGTTCAGGTAGGCTGTGTGGACAGCTGTCTCTATGTTGATGGACCTGTTAGCCATTTAAAGAATACAAACAGGTTCAAGAGGCAAGACATGCCCACAACAATGCTGAAATGTGTAGGACAGAGTGTCTGTAGGTTCCCGATGAATATGTGTAGGAGTCCTATGACATTATGCTCCATAGCTTTGCAGAACAGGCTACATAGGCTTATAGGGCAATATTGTCTGTGGTCCATTGTAGCACCAACTCTGTGGTGCAGTCCACTGTTGCAGTACGCCGTTCCTTGGGTACATATCCTGTGGTAACTCCAATATTGAACAGTGTTGTAATGTTAGGGTTGCGTTTCTCATGATACTTGTGTATGATGCAGGCTGGGACACCATCTGGTCACATTGATACTGTGATGTACACTGTGGGGAGGGCAGCACTCACCTGTTACTGTGTGATGTCAGGGAGGTTATACTCTGTTGGGATGGATAGTTGCTCCTTAGGGGGGATGGGTGGGAGACATCTGCACTGAACCTGTTTGTCAGGATGTAGACAATGCCATTGGGTTCAGGGTAGGTTTAGTCAGTATGCAGTAACTCACAGCATATCAGTGAGTGTCCACCCAGGTTCCTGACATAACTGAAGAAGGCTGTGTGATAGTCCTACGTGTCAGTTGCAATTGTCTGGTAGAAGCGACCCTTAGAAAAGTCCATGAGTGATTGTAGCTGTCTGCTAGTACAGATCACAGATGCCTTCCCAATCTGGGATTGTGCTCTATCATGTAGTAGTGTCCTCCTGACGCTGTACAGCTTATTAATGGCTGGGGACTACCAGACAGGTCCCCTGCCATTGTAGTAGTGGGTCCTTTTGTTATTTGGGATAGCAGTCCATGCAGTCCACTAGGTGTCCATAGAATGTGTATGTAAAGGATGCAGCAGTGTGAGCCATATATGCCACTGTCTCAGGATCTCTGAAGGATACCACCCTGCTTTGGTGAAGTGAGATGTTGGCTCATGAGAAGTTCACCAAGATTACCCAGGATGGGTGTGTGGAGGGTATATGTATGTCTTGTGAGATACATGTATGTTCTGACCTTACCAATGAGGGGTATACCGCTGGTGTGGAACATAGAGTCCCCATGTTGGCAATGATCATGTCCAATATGTATTCCCCCTTGTGGCTGTGCTGACTGGTTGTGCCAAAGCATATGAGTCCACAAATTGTAGTGACTGTTGGGTGAGGTTGTTGGGGCTTGAGTAGTATCCCCAGTCAATATTTGTGTATATGAAGTTACACAATATAATGGTGTTTGTGGAAACCTTCATATTCTCCATAGTTCCCATGAAAGCCGAGTGTGGTTCCTGAGTTTGGGAGTGTGTTCTGTAGCAGGCAACAAACTGAAAGGCAGTATTGCACAATGGTAATTGTATATGTATGGTCTGTGATGCTTTGTGCAGTGCCACTAACCTGGACGTGTGTGCATCTGTGATGTATAAGGATACTCCCCTAGTTGTGTTGTCTGTTCCAAGTCTTGTTGTCAGACAGCATGGTATGAAACATAACCTGGTAGTGCTGGTGTGCATAAGCGAGCCTGAACCAGGCGTCTGTCAGTGCACAGATATTGCTTTCCTCCATACTGAGGAGTGTCCAGAGTGGCCACAATATGAGGTTAACACAACTATTGTTGAGCAGCATTACCCTTAGTTTCATTTAACCTGTAACGTCTATGGAGGTGGGTTTGTCTTCTGAGCCCTGCTTAAAAAAGGCACTATGGTGGCAGCAAGAGCTGTAGCCAGCATACCAAAGTCCAAGGGTGACAGGTGCAAGCTGTCCATAGTGAAGCTACGTGGCATGCTGACAGACACTGTACCCCCTATGAATGAAACAAATTTGTTAGCCAACTGTTAAATGTGATATGTGTGTCCGTATACTGTGACATCATAATTGGTGGGTGTAAGATGGTAGACAAGGTCAGGGTTATACTGGCCTGGGCTACATGATCAGAGTGTACCTCCATGTTTCATGTCATGCGGTCCAAGGAGTAACGTCTGAGGTTACACACACCAGCATTGACAATGATGGTGCCAGTCTTGTACTTGCTTTGGAGTGACCTGACTGCCTGTGTTATGCGGCAGATCCTGGCACCCAACAGACAGCCCAAAGTGACTATTCCCTTGTCAGGGCTGGTGAGTGGTACATCAGTGTGTCTGAACATAAGTGTCGCCTATTACAAGTGTATTAGGTGTGTTGTGTAGCCCGAAGGGCAGTGAATGTGTGGCACACTGACATTGTGAACTTTGTGATATGTGGGTATTGTAGTGGGGTAGCAGGTGTGTGTGTGGCTGCTTTGGGGGTCTCTGCTGCTTTGGTAGAATACATTTACAGCATCCGAGTATGTCAATGTGTGCTAATGTGGTTTAAGTGCTGTTGCTAGAGGATATGTGAGACTGATATGTGGTGTGTGTGGATACCTTCACAACCTGATAGACTGTGCCAGTCATGGGTTGAGAGAGTTCAGCTCCCTGTATGTCTATATAGGTGCATCTCACATATATATCTGAGTTTGTCGGGAGGAGGAGAGGGTTGTCTGTGTACATGAGGCAGATGTGACACTGTGTCAATATCACAATATCCACCAGCTGGACTGAAGAGTACACACAAAACTGACCCTGGACATGCCAGGATATTAGGATATTATCATGACATACTCTGTAGCCTGATCATAAAGGATCAGTAGGGTGTTAAGCATGTAAAAGAGTATAACAGGGATTAGTACTCATGTTAGTAGTGTTTTGTAAAGAGGATCTGAGAAGGACCCCAGACTGAATCATGACACCTCCTTCAGCTATGTCATAAATATCAATGTACACCCATATATGTCCTGAGTCAGGGCCAACTGTACCTGAGTGTCAATGCTGACATCATGACAGACAGGCCCATATGTACATACCCTTCCCCCACTGACAATAGTCCACATCATCATACCAGGAGATATCAAATGTAGAATGGATAAGCAGCTACCTCCACTGCCAAAAGCATGGCAGTAGGTGGAATACATTGATCCCCAATATGTGTCATGCACAAACTACAGAACAAACAGATCATGCACCTGAACAGTCAGCTGAGCCGCACCCCCTACACAGGATGTGGAACCGTTGAATGTGTCACAGCTACATATGGCACTCCCCACAAGTGTTGCTGCACAATACACCATGGGAAGTCAAGTCTAGTATGCCTATGAGGTCTGATCTGCAAGGTCATGGAGTCCATCATGGTTGCAGTCATAAACAGAGATATTGGAAGCTGACACACACACAACCCTACCAACTGTGGTATGTTCATGTGCGGATCATGGTTCCCAAACATGCTAGACTGTTTGCAAGGCAGCCACCCAGGACATACATCAATGAACACATCTACACATGTGTCACATAGACTTTGAATAGCCCTTTATCAACATCCCAGACACATGTAGTATCCACAAAACCAAGAAGCTGTGCATAAATATGTGTTGACATATGACGGAATGTCAATGTGTCCACAGATAGATCAAACAAAGTAAGGATTATGAGGTCATGTTCAAGCTGTTGACACCTGCTGACCCACATGGACTATAACTGGAATGGCATAAAACAAAGTGTACACACATCACCATGTCCAGTCTGATGATGTCACCATCCTATAAATACAGTAGGAGAAGGGAAACCAGCCAATAAAGCAAATAGCGCGCAGTGTTAGTGCATCTCTCTCTCTAGTATCAGAACATAGTTAGGTAGGAGTTTCAATCCTGCAAACAGTGAAGGGGAGTGTGTGTGTGTGTGTGTGTGTGTGTGTGTGTGTGTGTGTGTGTGTGTGTGTGTGTGTGTGTGTGTGTGTGTGTGTGTGTGTGTGTGTGTGTGTGTGTGCAACTGTCTTTGAAAGGAGTGCCCTTTTGGATACTGAAAACACGAAAGGAGGTATATTCCTGGAAAGAGTCAGTGATGTCACCATCCTACAAATACTGCAGGAGAAGAGAAACCAGCCAGTAAAGGGTGTGTGTATGTGTGCAGTTTCCTTTGAGAGGTGTTCCCTTTTTGGAGAATGGGAAAACTCAGTAAAGGAGGTACATTCCTCTTTGAAAAGTCTGATAATGTCACCATCCTACAAATACTGTAGGAGAAAAAAAATAAGTCAGTAAAGCAAATGGCGCGCCGTGTTAGTGTGTCTCTCTCTAATACCATAACATAGTTAGGCAGGGGTTTGTATCCTGCAAACAGTGTGTGTGTGCAATTGTCTTTGAAAGGAGTGCCCTTTTTGGAGACTGTAAAGACACACTAAAGGAGGTACATTCCTCTTTGGAAAGTCTGATGATGTCATCATCCTACATCCTACAAATACTGCAGGAGAAAGAAAACCGACCAGTAAAGCAAATAGCGCACCATGTTAATGCATCTCTCTTTAGTATTATAACATAGGTAGGGGTTTGAATTCTGCAAACAATGAGTGTATGTATACAATTGTCTTTGAAAAGAGTGCCCTTTCTGAAAACTGTGAAACACACTAAAGGAGGTGCATTCCACTTTGGAAAGGTTGATGATGACACCATCCTACAAATACTGTAGGAGAAGCAAAACCAGCCAGTAAAGCAAACAGCGTACCATGTTATTGCATCGCTTTCTAGTATTATAACATAGTTAGGTAGGGGTTTGAATCCTGCAAACAGTGAGTGTGTGTGCAATTGTCTTTCAAAGGAGTTCTCTTTCTGGAGACTGTGAAAACACACTAAAGTAGGTACATTCCTCTTTGGAAAGTCTGATAATGTCGCCATCCTACAAATACTGCAGGAGAAGAGAAACCAGCCAGTTAAGCAAATTGTGCACTGTGTTAGTGCATCTCTTTCTAGTATCGTAACATAGTTAAGTAGGGATTTGAATCCTGTAAACAGTGAGTGTGTGCAATTGTCTTTAAAAGGAGTGCCCTTTTTGGAGACTGAAAACACACTAAAGGAAGTACATTCCTCTTTGGAAAGTCTGATGATGTCACCATCCTACAAATACTACAGGAGAAGAAAAACCAGCCAGTAAAGGGTGTGTGTATGTGTGCAGTTTCCTTTGAGAGGTGTTTCCTTTTTGGAGACTTGGAAAACTCAGTAAAGGAGGTACATTCCTCTTTGAAAAGTCTGATGATGTCACCATCCTACAAATACTGCAGGAGAAAAGAAACCCACCAGTAAAGCAAATAGCGTGTCATGGTAGTGCATTTCTTTCTAGTGTCATAACGTGGTTAGACAGGGGTTTGAATCGAAGACAGTGTGTGTGCAATTGTCTTTGAAAGAAGTGCCCTTTTTGGAGACTGAAAACACACTAAAGGAGATACATTCCTCTTTAGAAAGTCTAATAATGTCACTATCCTACAAATACTGTAGGAGAAGAGCAACCAGCCAGTAAAGCAAATCGCACGCTGTGTTGGTGCATCTCTTTCTAGTGCCATAACATGGTTAGACAGGGGTTTGAATCCTGCGAACAGTGTGTGTGCAATTGTCTTTGAAAGGAGTTCCCTTTTTGGAGACTGTGAAAACACACTAAGGGAGATACATTCCCCTTCGGAAAGTCTGATGATGTCACCACCCTACAAATACTGCAGGAGAAGGGAAACCAGCCAGTAAAGCAAAGAAAGCGCCATGTTAGTGCGCTTCTCTCTCTAGTATCACAACATAGTTCACTAGAGGTTTGAATCCTGCAAACAGTGAGAGTGTGTGTGTGTGTGCAATTGTCTTTGAAAGGAGTGCCCTTTTTGGAGACTGTGAAAACACACTAAAGGAGATACATTCCCCTTTGGAAAGTCTGATGATGTCACCATCCTACAAATACTGCAGGAGAAGGGAAACTAGCCAGTAAAGCAAATAACACACCATGTTTGTGTGCTTCTCTCTCTAGTATCACAACATGGTTAGGTAGTAGTTTGAATCCTGCTAACTGTGTGTGTTTGCAATTGTCTTTGAAAAGAGTGCCCTTTTTGGAGACTGTGAAAACACACAAAAGGAGGTACATTCCTCTTTGGAAAGTCTGATGATGTCACCATCCTACAAATACTGCAGGAGAAAAGCGACCAGCCAATAAAGCAAATAGCACCCCATGTTAGTGCATCTTTCTCTAGTATCATAACATAGGTAGGAGTTTGAATCCTGCAAACTGTGAGTGTATGTATGTATGTGCGCAATTGTTTTTGAAAGGAGTGCCCTTTGGAGACTGTGAAAACACACTAAAGGATGTACATTCCTCTTTGGAAAGTCGGATGATGGCACCATCCTACAAATACTGCAGGAGAAAAGAAACCAGTCAATAAAGCAAATAGCGCACCGTGTTAGTGCACCTTTCTCTAGTATCATAACATAATCAGGTAGGTGTTTGAATCCTGCAAACAGTGAGTGTGTATGTGTGCAATTGTCTTTGAAAATAGTGCCCTTTTTGGAGACTGTGAGAGCACACTAAAGGAGGTACATTCCTTTCTGGAAAGTCTGATGATGTCACCATCCTACAAATACTGCAGGAGAAGAGACACCAGCCAGTAAAGCAGATAGTGTGCCGTGTTAGTGTATCTTTCTCTAGTATCATAACATAGTCAAATAGGGGTTTGAATCCTGCAAACAGTGCATGTGTGCAATTGACTTTGAAAGAGGTTCCCTTTTTGGAGACTGTGAAAACACACTAAAGGAGGTACAGTCCTCTTTGGAAAGTCTGATGATGGCACCATCCTACAAATACTGCAGGAGAAGGAAAACCAGCCAATAAAGCACATAGCGCACCATGTTAGTGCGTTTCTTTCTAGCATCATAACGTAGCTAGGTAGGGGTTTGAATCCTTCAAACAGTGAGTATGTATGTGTGCAATTGTCTTTGAAAGATGTACCCTTTTTAGAGACTGTGAAAACACAATAAAGGAGGTACATTCCTCTTTGGAAAGTCTGATTATGTCACCATCCTACAAATACAGCAGGAGAAGGGAAACAGCCAATAAAGCAAATAGTGCGCTGTGTTAATGTGTTTTTCTCTAGTATCATAACACAGTTAGGTAGGGGATTGAATTCTGCAAATGCTGACTGTGTGTGTCACTGTTGGTCAACGTGGTGTGGGTTTTGCTTTTACTATGGTATGACATAGTATGATGACAACAGCAAGTGCATTGCAGACATCAGGTATCTGCGTGGCAAATATATATGTGTACATGTCCCCTCAATCAGGACATAGGTGTGAAGCCTGCATACTACATGAATACATTTGTTTCCATTGACAGGTTGTGCAGCTGCTTCTCAGATCATAGGTCACATATGTATGTATATGACACGGCTGTCCACTGTCGTGTTCTGTGGCCAAGGTCATCTGTGGCACACCCATGACAGTTACTTAAGAGTAGTGTGAGTGAGGGTATATGTCAGACATGGTCATACACAACAAAGTCTGCCAAGAATGGACAGTCTTTATAGGTGTACAACTGCCTTGTGTATATGCATTCAGGCCTCTAATGGCTTATGTGATACACCTTGGGACTCCACAATACCTATGGATATGTGGATACCAAGGGACACAAGACATAACATGGGTCTGTATGTAAACAATGGTACCCGACATACATGTTGAGGGCTACCACCTGTGTGATACTGAAGGGATAGTATGTTTAGTACATGAGGATGACTATGCCATAGTCGGCTTACTGCTATATAGCATGTAACACACAACAGGTATCTGTCTGTATGATACCCTTGTGTAGGATATGCGTCCTATCCAGGGAATGCATTGTAGGCCAATCCATGCATTCCCAGATTTGGATGGACACATCCCTAGTGTATCTGCATGTACCTAAGGGGGCTATATGACACACAGGTGTGGTCACAGTAATGGGTGGTGGTTATCACCACTGGTTAGTGTTATAGTGTAGCACCGGAAGGATCCAGTTGATACTAGGTTCCCTACTACTGTGTGTCATTTGTCAGGACATCATCCAATGATTGCTTATAGTCATGCTGTTGAGGTTGTGTATGCTACCAGATCGCAAATCATTGACTGATATTAACGGCATCACCTGCAGCATAGTGTCAACCCATGTCATACACACGTCTACCCATGTTAGTAAATAACTGTAGTAGAATGCATACTGGCCATTGAAAGATGCAATGAGATGTTAACAATGTGTACAACATGGTATGCCACATGTCCCATGTGTCCACTATGCAAGTACATCCAGACAGTGCGCACCCACCATGTTCACAGATGTACACTTGCTAATCTGTACTGTATGCATCACACACGTACTGTCCACTCACTAACACATGCTGGCAACACATCACACATCAGCCAAGTGGCACATGGGTGGATAATACATACTCAGATCTAACTGTGGTGTAAACAATGCTACATTGACAATCAGAGCTTTGTTGCATAATGTCTGCTCAGATATACCTACAAGGATGTAGTTACACTTCCTTGTTGACAACTTGCTATTATTGCTACACTGCTATAGTGTCACCCTGTGCATCAGCACCATGTTAGCCTCTCCTTCCATTGATAATGCAGATGACATAAGGCAGCACAGGTATCATCATATGCACAGGGTGTTTTGTTGTTTGCCAGAGCCTGACATTGACCCATCCAATCGACATGTGTGTGTGTGTGTGTGTGTGTGTGTGTGTGTGTGTGTGTGAGGGACAACAGTACAGCATGGGCCAATGTTGATGTAATGCATGTGTGTATGTGTGAGCAATAGTTGTTTGCTTACTGTGTGTGTGTCTGCATGCACACAGCTCCACCATGTGGCTGCCATATACGGTGGTTTGTGGGACAGCCACAGACTGTACCTGCTTGGCTGTACAGATCAATATATCTGGCCACGGACACAGTACCTGTGCCTGGCAGAGGTGCTACGGACAGTATCGGGTACCAACCCTGACTGGGTACTGTCATCAGAGGCAGAGGTATGACTACTGGACCCATGTCCCTGCTGGGACTGGCCAGAGCCACGTGCACGTGGTCTACTGGGATGGACAATGGACAGGCCAGCCCCAGGTACTGCCACTACGGGAGTGGCTGTGAACTGTGGGCCATCAGCGACCACTGCCAGCTGTTGCTGGCATGTGTCCGCATCGACGTGGCAGCCGTCCTGCACGGTCCTGGCTCGAGGAAGACATGTTGTGGAGGGCATCTATTGTCTCCCCCCCAACGTCTATCAATGACCTCGGTGTACGTCCAGATGGCACCAGCAAGGTCACGGATGCTGTCATTGATAGCGGTGTAATGTGCCCTCTGCACCCTAAGTCCCTGCCTGGTGTACTGTTCCATACGTGCCTGAGCCTGCATTACAGCCAGAAACATAGGGGTCTTCGTAAGACTTGTGAGGGCATGCCTGCCAGGGGCAATACATCCAGTGGTGCTCCCCCGAGAACCCCTGGACCTCTGCCTATGTGGTACCGTTCCAGGTCTACAGCTATGGCTGCTGTGAGGGGATGCAAGTGCCATGGGTACCACACTCTCCTGGTCAATGCCACCTGTATGCTGTCCCTCCCCTATGGCCATTGGTGGTAAGGGATGTAATGTGTGCATAGATGGGGTTGAACGCTGTATACTGTTGATTGGCGGACCAACGACAGACCCCGTCAAATCTCCCTGCACCAAAATACATGTGTCATCATCACCACTATCCGTGGCAGTGGCTTCAGGTCGGCTGCTGCATTCGCCAACCCCTACCTCAGCACCTGTGAGAGGAAGGCAGGAAACACATGTTACAGTCTGCACATGCACACATGCACACATGCACACATGAACACATGTACACATGCACACATGCACACATGCACACAGGAACACATGCACACTCCTCACTACAGCAGATACACACACATAACAGAAATACAAATCATACTCAATACTGGTTGAAGGTGGGAGACAGTATTACAAGGCAAACAGTCATGTCACATGTGTCAGCATAAAGAATAAGTGTTGATCAAGTTCATGCAGTGTGAGTGTAGACAGCCATAGTTAATGACAGCGTACATGGCTGTGGTGCATGTGTGTACATGTTCAGTGATTGCCTACAGCCTGGAACACAATGTGTACAAGGACACGACATTTCTGTGCAAGTATTATAAGCTCTGCAATGTCCTGTGCACCATCACACACAGGTATACATACCACGGCTGCATGTGTTATCTGTGTGTCACATGGATTTTCATGTCTGATTGCAGTGTCTGTAGCAGGTAATTGTGGACACAGGTGTAGCACATGCATGCTATGTACACACACAGGATGAGTGGTGCATGTATACATGATGGGATACCAATCCTGGCCATGGCCATTGTAACAGTATTGGGTGTAGTACCATTAGCCATCATCATCATTCATCATGTGGACACTCAAGGCCACTAGAGTGTGCTAGACCACCGCCTAGCATGCTGTACCTGAACTGCAGTGCTGTGGCTAAGTTCACAATTACACAGAAACATTGCACAAGGGTGTGTGAGGTGCCCAATAGGGAGCATTGCCTAACATGACTGTGTTATGTGTTGAGGAGTGCTGCACAGGCCCATGCTAGGCCCCTACCCCTCAGGTATATTATGTGTGGTGTGTGGATGACATGTAGGATACTGAAGTGTAACCTGGCAGTGGGTGTCCGGTTACACTATGTGTAGCATGTTGAGGTGTACTGCGTATGACAAACATGTTATGTTGTGTACATGTGTGTCAACTATGCCTATCCAATGTGCAGTACAGTGTTGCCACATTTGTGTCTGATGCTCTGTGCATTGCATGTGATTGAGGCAGCTACTGACTTTAGTGAGATGTTTCACGTCTCACAGCAAAAATGCACAGCATGCATTATGCGTAGGTGTGTTATGTGTACATGGCCTACACCTCACCTATGACATGCACAGTTCACTACCAAGTTTAAAGTGTTAACACACTCACCAGCATGTATCGTCTGGCCTGCTGCCACACCAGAGAGACCTGCAAGAATATGACACAGTTTGTCAGTGGCCACAACTGTGGCACTGCTACTGTGAGTGTGCTAAACTACAGTAGAAAACCAGGCATAGGTGTACAGATACTATTCAAATTATCAGTATTGCACACAATAGGCAGCACAACTGCTAAACACAGTACACATCTCACATATGCATAATCTAACAATACAGGTAACAGTAGTCTACATCTAGGGCATGTTACCTGCGTGCTCCATATCACCATGCTGGGTGGCTCCAGCCTCCATGACGACACATGTGTGATGTTCTTGCTGCTGTAGGCCAGGAGCCACCACACTTAGCAGCAGTTCGTCCACTCTGGTGAGGGGGGATGTATGGCCACCCCACCACTAGTGGCAAGCTGTTGTCTGTGGATATCAGACGCACGCCACCGGACATGTCTAATTAAATCACTGCAGTGATCGCGTACCTGCTCATATGTCCGGTTATGCATGCCTATGTCATTTACCCGACAAACAAGTTCTTGCCACAGTGCAGTACGCTCCTGCTGGTGCTGGCTGGCCCTGGAAAACAGCAGGGTATAGTGCTGAACCAGGCTGTGGTGGATTTCCTGTTCCTCTGCAGCTGTATACGAGGGATTCCTGTGATGAGCCATAAGCCTGGAAGACAAGTAAACAATATGTGTGAGCAAGTCATGTGGCACACTTAACATTATACAGTACAGATATCAGTTAACTGCCATATATAGCATCTGTTCATCTGTCAGAGGATACACACATTCAATACCACATATCAGTGATCAGCCCACAACTGGCTGACAGTGCCTGCCACACTCCATATAACACACCAGTATACACCAGTACTCGGCACACTGTTTGGGATCCAATGCACAGCCTTGCCAGGGGGGTACATATCAAGCTAATGCATGCATAAATATGTCATCCATTGCAATTAATGTGAAGTACAGTTACAGTATAACCAGTATCCCACCCTAGCCGTTGATGCCATACCCTACCTAACATATGTGCACAGATGTTAATATAGCTGGTATACTGCTGTAACAGAGTATACATGTTGCTAGGTACACACGCAAACCCTGCATCACACATGTGATTGCGGACATAGTACAGGCATCATTACACACACACATCAGACATTCATACAACACACAAATGTATGCTGACACAGATGAGCATTTCCTGTGTACCTTACAGTACTGTGTGCCCCTACTTACAGATACCTATGCCTGAGGTATGTAATCTGTGCGGACTACAGGAAACACACAAGACAGTGCTACCAGGGAATGAGAACATACACCATATTGTGCTGTTTAGGCCTACAGCTTCAGGTAGTACAACGGTTCAAATGTCGGCTGGATTCAGCAGCAGTACCACTTACTGTGCATACATGTATTGCTTCAGCCTATGATGGGACACCACAGTCATACACAAGGAACTACATCACAACATATACCATCCTACTATGTCTGCATCCCAATAACTGACACATCTTACTCTGGGCTCACACCTAGGACACAAACGACCATGACATAAACGACCTCACACTAAGCTATTACACCATTACAGACCTCGCACACATTCACTGCCACACTCATTCCACCTCACATAGCAGGTATTGCACTGTGTACATGTCTGTGTGCATAGTGTCATAAGTAGGTAATAAGCTATTGGCCCTGGGGCCTACAGCAGGCTAGCCATATGCTACCCTCGCCTTTGACACAGATGTAATTAGATTTCACTTCCTCCTGTCAACCGGATACACAGAGGTGATTCCCAGGGCATGTTACCTATCCCCCAGACAATCATCAGGGATATGTATGACATCTGCTACTGAGGAGCCTTGTTTGTTCATGCTGGGTGGTTTACTCCAGAGTATGGCATATTTGCCAATAGGAGCCTATCCGTCCAGCATGTGCTGTTTAGTGAGGTTGCGGGGATTAGGGACTTAGGCCGTGTAGCCCGGTGGGATTGTGAGGTGTTGACATGGTGGTTGTCTGACTGCTATGGGTGTGGCATACATCTGTATGTCCGGCAGAGGTAACCTCTGGGTGGCCGGTATGCAATGCAATATAGCTGACGTTATGTGAGTCAGACTACATAGGATATGTGTTTCAGGGCAGTATTACCCTTTGTGAGGTATGCCTGTGGCCTTTCCACTTGCTGTAGTTGTCATGTGAGGTACATACCACATGGGGCATTATGATGAGTAGAGGGGAACACTGACCTATATTTCCGTACAAGACACATCGTTTGTGATGACACGTATCACGTAGACAGATTACAAGACTAGTGTGGCACTGTGAACATCAAAGGGAGGGTACTGTCCACCTGTGTCCCATGTTCCCTTCTGACAACATCAGTGTTAGTCAGGCAACCACCTATCTGGTAGTTAGTGGGTAAAGTGTTTGGAATGGGGTATGGCACTGCAGTATCAACACTGGTGTACAGTCCATGCCTTAGTCACCAGGCACCTGTTGCAATACATCTGACCCTGTGTCTCCCTTTCACACTATACATATACACATATATATATATATATATATATATATATATATATATATATATATATATATATATATTTATATACATATATACATATAGGTTCATAGGTTCATAGGTTCATACTAGGCTATCTGCCCTAGGGCATTTATAAGCTTAGCCAGAATGTGTTTGGCTTTCACCACCCATTTTAAATTTATTTTGCTATGCCCTTTTCTAGGTTAGTATACTGTGCCTCTGTCTAACAGTGACACAGAAGTGATACTGGGGTAAACCTATGATCTCCCATCCACTCATCAAGATTCCTCTTGAAGAGAGTCAATGAGGGACTCTGCCTAACCTGGACTGGGATTTTATTCCAGAGTGAATGGGAGCCTCTGGGTTATGAATCTGTCCCTCCAGCATGTCCTATTTATTTCAGCTGAGGTTCTCTCTCTCTCTCTCTCTCTCTCTATATATATATATATATATATATATATATATATATATATATATCTATATATCATATATATATATATATATATATATATATATATATATATATATATATATATATATATATATATATATATATATATATATATATATATATATATATATATATATATATATATATATGTATATATATATATATGTATATATATATATATATATATATATATATATATATATATCTATATATATATATATATATATATATATATATATATACATATATATCCATATATATATATATATATATATATATATATATATATATATATATATATATGTGTGTGCATACACACATACTTGTAAACATCCACTGCTGTACATATACATGCACATATATGCACATATACTGCCCACCTTTCATGGTGGGAATATCAATTATGGAACAGTTGTGAGACATACAATTATGTAATAATATTGCACAGTGTTGTGCAGAATGCATTTCACTGTCCTCAGGCCATATAGCCATAGCAGACCTCACTGGCTGTAACTCAGTCCCACAGCATTTAGCCACCACATGACATATACCTGCACTGCTTGCTGTTTTCAATGCCACACACTAAAACCTACATAGATATGTGCACATAGCAACCTTCAAATACATATATATGTCCAGCCTTCACTAACAGTTGCAATATGTCCCTTGCCCTATGCACATCTGCATATACATATAGATATGGACTGCTACCACATAAGGAGTGTTCACAGTATGTAGTGTACCCATCAGACATATCATTCAGATGCCAGCAAATACATCAGTGTTACATACCTTACATTTGTATTTCTCACCTCAGTCTGTTGTACCTGTTGATGATTTCTTTTTTTTTTTTTTAGGTTGCTGTCTTCAACTGCCTCTGTTTTTTTTTTTTTTTTTGTTTTGGTTGGTTGGTGTCTCCAACTGCCTCTGTTTGTTGTTTTTCTTTTGTTTTGGTTGGTGTCTACAACCACCTCTGTTTGTTTTTTTTTTTTGAGTTGGTGTCTCAAACTGCCTCTGTTTGTTGTTATTTATTGGATTGGTGTCTCCAACTGCCTCTGTCTGTTTGTCTGTCTGTCTGTCTCTCTTGCTCTCTTTCTCTCCAGTTGCTGCAATGATATTATTGCATGTGTTGACAGCACGTACAGGCTGCTTTTGTAGGTATCTGCACATGTGCATGTGATGGCCTCTTCACCAATTGGTGCCCACCATTTAGTAATTGCATGCAACCTGCTGTGTGATAATTGCAGTTCTCACTGTGATTTCTGGACACTGCTATAAAATGATAGGTTAGGTAGGTGTAGGCCTTTCAGATTTGCAAGGTGGGGACCATGCTTGTTTGCTGTGGACACTGTTGTGTCAGTCAGAAGTTTGGTATATGTCTCATATCTGAAGCTGCGTTGTAGCCAGTGAAATGCATGTTGTACTGAAACCTGACTGTTGCTTCTTCCAGTACACTCTTCTCAGTGTGTAAGTTTACTCACACCTCCTAATGCTAACACTGGATACATGGGAGTATGTACTTTCATTTGAAATTAGGGAATTAACTGGCATACAACAGTAGTTATTGCAATGTATTCCTGTGGCTTTCCTATTTTCCCTTTACATTCACTCCTTGTAATGCATGTTATATTTCTTGATTGCAATGTATTCTTATGGCTTTCCTATTTTCCCTTTACATTCACCCCTTGTAATGCATGTTATATTTCTTTCAGCACCAAGTTATTGTGTATCTGCTGTGGCTTAGTGATACATCATTCAAACTGGTGAGTCTAAGGTGTGGGGTTTGAGACTGACAAGGGTATTTTATGTTGCTGCTGAGCAATTCAAGGGCCTTGTCATACAGAGTAACTAAGGCACATTTAAGCAGTTGTAAGTGGGTTTGCACGGGTTTGCGCGACGTTTAGCGATGCTAAGCTATGTTTAGCTTAGCTTGTATTTTAGCAATACTAAGCTAAGTATAGCTTAGCTCATTTTATGTTAGCAATACTAAGCTAAGCTTGGCATAGCTTATCATATCTTAGCAATGCTAAGCTAAGCGCACACATGTGCACACTGGTGCAAACCCGCTTACTACTGTTTACAAGTGCTCACTCCCTCTAACCCCTGCGCTCATGTCTTTGACAGAAAAGTAAATGGGGAGATAGGAATGTGGTGATATAGGGTGCTCAAAGAGGGGAAGACAGTAGGGAAACTAGCTTGGGATGTACACGATGGGTGTGGTGGAGGTCCATAGCTACCCATTTCTTTACCAGCAACAGCTGTGCATATGCGATACATTAGTTGTGATATTTGAAACCTTCCACCCCTGAGAGAGGGGTAAGGACATCTAAGTATGTTGTATTACCAATTATGAATATCAGGCACATGCACTGTTTGTGAACTGCTATACTGTCATTAGTACGTTATTCACATCTGAACAGTTTGTGGTTTGTGTTGATATTAGCACAGTCTGCTCAGGATGACTGGACATATTTCTGTACTGTGTATACCTACCTACACCCTTGGTTGTGCCTGACTACACGGGTATATAGTACCTTTGGGTAGGGTGCAGAACTGCAGTGTGCATTATTTATTATCGTGTGATGTTTATCTTACTGAACATGCAGAGTTGCTGTGTACCTGTAAGTCTATGAAGGCTTATAGTCTGTCTGAGTAGCTCCCACCTGTGGACATATCCAGATGGTAGACAGAGGTCAGCCTAGTATTCTTTGACTGTGCACCACAGCAGTCTTTTCAGCACCTGAACAATGGCATTGCCACAGGTGGTTGCTAGCAGTTCATGGCTACATCCTTTGCTATTTCTGTGTTGTACTGCTACATAAGGGCATGCTTGTGGGATTCATTCTACAGCTATTTGCAGAGTGTGTAACAGCAGACAAGCTGATATGCCTGTGTGTCGCTGACTCTTCCAGGCCTCAGATACTCTTGTGTATATATTTGAACAGCCTCAGGGAAAGGTACATATAACTGGGATACACCTGTCATATAGTTCAGACATTTTGCAGTTCAGACTTTGGGTGATTCAGAGCATTTCTATTACTACACATTTTCTGACGTGCAAGTGGTGTCTACACTCACTTATTGACATTTGTTATTAAGTGAGATTCAACACCTTTCTGCCTATTGTTAGTGCATTTCACAGGGAGTCAGAGGGACACAGCTAACATTTATTTACAAATCAGGGTCATCACTGTAGAGCAGTCACTGTTGGGAGGTCTGGCCTGTGACCAATGCAAATATGCCAGTGTGTATCCTGCTCTGATACTGTGTGGGGTTTGTAAGCTGCTACTGTAACTTTATTCCCTACTAGCATGGCTGATTCTCTTTTCACCGTCATGTCATGCAATTCAACAACACCTGCTGGTTAAGGCTCACAGAACAAGATTTGTGTTATGCCATTCCTATTTTCCCTTTACATTCACTCATGGTAATTCATAATAAATTGCTTTCAGCACTAAGTTGGTGTATATCTGCTGTGGTTTAGTGGCACTTCATGCAGACTGTTGAGTCCAAGGTTCTGGGTTCGAGACTGACAAAGGTATTTTTATTTTGCTGCTGAGCAATACAAGGGTCTTGTCATACAGAGTGACTAAGGCACTTATAAGCAGTTGTAAGTGGGTTGGCGTGGGTTTGCACGATGCTTAGCAATGCTTAGCAAAGCGCACACAAGCTCACACTCGCGCACCCCCGCTAACTACTACTTAAAAGTGCTTACTCCTGCTAACCCCCGCCCTAATTTCTTTTAAAGAAAAGAAAATGGGGAGATAGGAAAGTGGTGAAAAGGGGAGCAGAGAGAGGGACAGACAGTAGGAAAACAAGCTTGGGATGTGCAGGAAGGGAGTAGGGAAGGCCCATAGATGCCCATTTCTTTAACAGCAACAGCTGTGCATATGTTGAAAATTTGGAGTGAGTTTTGAGACCTTCCACCCCTGAGAGAGGGGTGAGGACAACATAGTTTGTTGCACTGCTAGTTAGAATTATCTGTGTACATGTCCTATGGACATGTGTGCAAAATGGGAAGCTATGTATGGGGCGTAATTTTTTTTCTGGTACAGATTGCCCTTTTTTTTTTTTTTTTTTTTTTTTCGGGTGAGAGTGATAAGTGAGGTAGGGGAAATAGGTATATTTGGGGAGGTAGGTTGGGGAGGTAAACAGACAAGACAAACAAGATGCATACAGGGTGGAATTTGACACATGGGGTGGGTGAACACAATTGACGGGGAAGGTTGTTTGGAAATCGCAAGCCCATGAGCCCACAGATGGTAACAGTGGAACTGAGATACCCACCCATGGGCAGTCACCACTGCACCTTCACAGCCCCGGGGTGGCTGTGCTGGGGGCTGAGTGGGATGGGCAGGCTCACCCATGAGATGTGCCACTCTCGCCTCAAGCTAGCGTAGAGGATCAGTGACTGAACGCTGGATCTCCCTACGCACCACAGCCCAGACTCTTCGAAGGGTGACGGGTGGCCATTCTCCACCAATGCTTGCACGGGAGGGACGAGCCCCATCCCCTGCAGTGCTTCCACCTGAAGGTGGCACAGAACCAACGGAGGAAGGGAGTCCGGGCTGGGCACCAGATCCACTGGTGCCAGGTGCACTCGCCAACTGAGGTGGGACAGGTGGGTCCGCTGGGACTGGCCTTCCCATATGTTCTGTGATTCGGTGTGTTTCATTAAAACATAAACAACAGCATTCCAGATTAGTTGTAACAGCATGTAGTAATATTCCCATTAACCCAACACACCACAGTTCCAAAAGTTGAACAGCAAACATAACACATGCATATATTGGACAACAGTGGTTATTCCAACCACATGCAGGGATGATTGGTAGCAACAGGCCACCATGAACGTGGTGTTTGAACAGGGCACATGCATCAACATGAGTGGAAATATGTATGGAACAATAGGACATATATCCGACAAATATTTAAGATTACACATACCCATTGAGGTGTGGAATTGCATGGTTTATGCACAAAAAGTAGGGTGTGGAAAAAACCTCCATTAACATCTTATAAACACTTTTACTCTACACTACATTCCTAGTGACTGTAGGTGTACATTCCCCTACATGTGTTATTACACTTGCCACCATGCATTAGGTTATGTAGTGGGTTTGGCTAGTTCAATCTATACTTGACCTATATCTCACATACTAACTGTCCAGGATGCAGATGTTACTGCTACATATTTCATGGTTGCATTTATATTTCTTTATCAACATATCTGGATGTTTTCAAATGACATTTTCACTTCTAATTGTACGGAACCCTGCATTTATTGAAGCACACTTACATTTCTGGGGAACATATTAGCATGCTACTCGTGTGCCAGATTTACTTATGCATGCCAGCCAGTAACTGACTGTTGAGGACTGTATATTTACTTCACAGCTACTAGCACTTACATCACCCACTTTAGATGGGACTGCAGAACTCTGGGTTGCCAGCACTTTCTAACACATTACTATTTGTATAATGCAAGGGTACAACAACATTTCATACTAAGTGAAACAGACACACTCTGGGTTTTAGACCTTTATTAATGACATTACACACTTTTCCACAGGCCCACTCCTTTATTTGGTTTAACGGTATATATGGCAAACATGTTCACAACATATTATACCTTTATTAATAGGTTAACACACTCTTTTTTCAGGCTCACTCACATATTATTTTATATGACAGTGCCTGCAGAGATATTATTCCAGACATTTGTTACCATTCTTAATGGGTTACTACACTCTTTTTCTGCCTCTCTAACGTTTTTATCTGACAGTACATGCAGAGGACTTATTCAGTCCATTTTATGGCTGTATTATTGGACTACAACACTTTCTTTCATGCTCTCTCCCATATTTTGTATAACAATACATGCAGAATTATCACTAACCTGCCTGGCAGCGCAGCCTTAGCAGCCTATCAGCATAGGCTTGCTGATTCGTAACACGGTCACCTGCAGCTGTAAAGTAAATGAAGGGATATTAAGACATTCCTATCCATTATACATACTCCATTTTAAATCCTTACATACTGCATTCCATGGCTACATACTCAGTTGTGGGGCATCCCGCATCCCACGGGCCTCCTGTATCCACTGGTCCAGGCAGTCCTCCTTTTGTCTCTTCAGGTCTGCATGGTGGTGGTGACAGACCTGCTCACCAGTCTGTGGAATGCCTGAGGCACTGCTGAGGTCACGAGCTACCTGGTTCCAAGCCTCTGCCTTGTACTCCATCCCTTGGAACTGGCCCTGAAGGAGTCTTGCCACGTGATGGTGGACTAGGAGCCAAACCATGTATTTGGACTCCTTGGTGCCCATCTCTGCACTCGGAAGCGCACTCCCTCTCCAACACCAGACATTCTGACAACAGATGTGAGCTACAATCAGTTATGGTGTGTATTCTCGCCCGTGGGGCTTAAATATGCCACATTTCCTGCACTTTTTTGTGATTGGCCATTTTGTAAAATTCTCGGCTGACTGCAAACCTGCTTAGTAATGGTTAAACTACCATTCCTAAGTTTATGATTGTTAATAGTGGCTGTTTCTCCTATGTTGTCATGGCTTAGTGGTTCTGTACTTTGATGATGATACAAAGGGTCCGAAGTTCAAACCTTGTCATTCTTTTATTTTAATACTGTCTAGACAGGATAGCGGTGTGTGGCTGAATTTAAGTAACTTAGCTCTACTTTGCTCCCCTGTGGCCTACGGTGCCCTGGTTGGCATGGCGCACACGTCCGCACAAACACATTGCACTGGGTAAATCATTTTTAAACATTGGACAACTCTATTGAGCTGGGTAAAGCACTATTATACAATGGGCAACTCTGTTTAGCTGGGTGAAGTGCTATTAAACTATGGGCAACTCTGTTTAGCTGGATAAAGCGCTATTAAACTATGGGCACCTCTGTTTAGATGGGTATAGTGCTATTAAACTATGGGCACCTGTGTTTAGCTGTGTAAAATGTTGCTTAACGGCAGGCTATTATATATCTGGGTCTTTCCAAAATATATATTTTGTTTGCTGATACATTGGCCATGTCACTGCTTTTAATAACATTTTATTCATATTTCTCTGGTATTATTTCAAATACTGATTTAAAACATAAATAAGAAGGGGTGTGTTGGGACTCGAACCATGAATGCCTTCTCTTTGTGCATACACTCTACCATTACGCTATTGCTATTTGGATAAATTTGCATAAGTAGTTCTTTTATGCTCTTCAATGTCACAATTGCTAACTGTAGATAAGCAATGGGCACACCCGTGCAAACAAGCGCAAATACTGGCAGCTATATCATGGATTTTAAAAAAAATAATAATATTTTCTGTTTTATACCTCTGATGGGGGTTTACAGTGTCAGGGAGTGTGGTGTTGGGTGCAAGTACATTTGAGTGGACTCGCTCTTGTCTGTTGACGTTATGCTTTTTAAAACCTTGCAGGGGCGTGGACTTTAAGACTGCTCTGCAGTTGGACACGCCCCCTGCTTGGCTACTCAGTCTGTGTAAGAGTTACAGTGAGTCAGCGTGCCGTCATGAATATTCATAGCACGCTGACATCATACCGTTCAACTGTGGCCTCCGAGTAAGACATATTAAGTCTTATACGGAGGTTTCATGAATCCAGCCCTAAATGTTAGCTGAACTGATCTTAAGTATAGGTTTGATAGAGATAATGTCATTGATGCCTGTGGGAGTAGATGCATTGAGCAGTATTTGCCAACACAGTTCTCTCTGCTTAAGAACAAGCTCACAATTTCCTCCCCTGGCAGATTTTGTAACTCTCTTCAACACAGAAAACACATTTTTTTTTAAATCACTGCACACTGTTAAACCAGGAAGTAAAATGTATTATTTATTTCTATTGAGTTCTGGCTACATTGGAACAAATGTGTTTAAACTGTGGATTAAAGGTTTCTATGGAACTTCTGGTATGGGTTTTTTTCTTATTTTATACAGTGAGTTCTTTACACTGTGAGGTTACTAGTTCACCTTTTTTACATTTTTGGCAGGGACTAGGCCCCCCGCACCACCTGCAAATTATATATATCAACTCCAAGATCACACTACAGTGAGGAAAACAATAAATTTCCTGAGCCTCACATACCACAAAATCCATTCAAAAGCATTGAGTTTTCAAAAATCTGATCATATGGTCTCAACCATATGGAACTAGAGTTTCTGAAAACTCGATCACCTGATAGGAACTCTTATATATACATATATGTATATATATATATATATATATATATATATATATATATATATATATATATATATATATATATATATATATATATATATATATATATATATATATATATATATATATATATATATATATATATATATATATATATATATATATATATATATATATATATATATATATATATATATATATATATATATATATATATATATATATATATATATATATATATATATATATATATATATATATATATATATATATATATATATATATATATATATATATATATATATCATATATATATATATATATATATATATATATATATATAAACATATACTTACTTACCTCAGGCTTACAAACCTCAGCTTTGGCCGGCTAAGATCTAGCTGTATTCAACTGGACGTATAAGAGAATTTAAGTACCTTTATCTGCACTTTTTTTCAAATAATACAGTATTTAAAGTGATTAAATTGTGTTGCATGAATATTAACTGAGCAGGAAGTTTTGAATCTGCTCTTCATTCAGTGTATGCTTAAATTTTATTATCTGAACTGTTAATAGCAGCAGTCTGCATTTAAAGTGGAACCTGTGCGTTGAGAGACAGCCTTACAAGACTATCTGCAAATATATAGAGCTGAGTATATTTTTCTGTATTATTCTGTATTATAGAGCTAAATTGTTGCTTAGATATCTGTTGTCTTAGTGTTCTGCAAATATACACAGATCAGTATATATTTTTTGGTTTTATAATTTGCACTCTGATTCCTCACATCTCTGTTGAAACTCCCCCCTTCCTGTTCTTGGTTGTAGTTTAAATTTGGTGGCTTTTGCAGTGCCTGCCCCACTGTAGATTTGATCTAGGACACTCCCCCAGTCCCATCGTTTTACCGCATTCTTCCTAATAAACCCTTTCTGCACTTGCTTTTAGTCCTTTTTAATTTAATTACATTTTTTTTCAAACTGTGTGTGGACTAATATTGCTACATACTCAAGTGTGCCAGCTTGCACTGCATGTGAATTGTTTTTACTACTGTTTTTGCTACTTTTCTGGGAAAAAAAATTGTAAGCCTGTTTCCTACCTTTCCTGTAATTAGTGTTCCAGATACAGATTTGCTGTATCCAGGACTATTTGTAAGCTTCTGAGCCCCCAAGCCTTTCTGTGTTGGAGGGAAGCCTTTTAGCTTATCAGTGGGAGTGGTAAGCACTAGGTAACCTGTCTACCACATAAGGAACGGTTCTGGCCCAGAATTTGTAGTTATTGGCCATTTGGGCAGTCTTCCATCTCTCTTAACTTTCGGATTTGAAGGCCTGCATTTGCACTTGTTTCTGTCCTGTAACTTCTGGGCCCATCTCATTTGCTCACTCAAAAAAAAAAAATTATCTGATTTTACTGTATTTGTGTTTCTTCCTACTTTATTTTGCTTTTGCGTCATCTTAACAATACTCAATTGTATTTATTACTGCTTGGTGTAACTCATTCTAAGCCTTTTAGTTTAAGCACTTGGGCTTCAGACCAGTTGTTTTACATTAGGAAGGTTTGTGGTCTGCACTGTGATGGCAGGACAGGTAGCTTACATCCTTCTAAGTTGGGAATTGCTGATTGAGGGCTCAGTGTCTGTTATTCTAAAAGTGTATTAATTCTGTTTTAAGCACTTCAGCTTCAGGCCAGTTATTTTACATTAAAAGGGTTCGTGGTCTGCACTCTTGTGGGAGGAGAGGCTGGACTCTGCCCTTCTAGCTGGGAATTTCTGGTTAAAGGCTTATAGTGCCTGCATATCTAAACTGCTTCTTACTGAAATTGGTACACCTTGTTTGCTGTAGCATAGACTAGATCCAGGCCTGCTGAATCTAGCTTTGTTTGTATAACTTGGGCACTAATCCAGGCATTCTTTAAAGTATTCAATTGTATTTATTACTGTAACTTGAGTAAAGTGTAGCTATCATTCTAAGTCTTTTGGATTAAGCACTTGGGCTTCAGACCAGTTGTTTTACATTAGGAAGGTTTTTGGCCTGAACTGTGGTGGCAGGACAGGTAGCTTACATCCTTCTAAGTTGAGAACTGCTGATTGAGGGCTCAGTGTCTGTTATTCTAAAAGTGTATTAGTTCTGGTTTAAGCACTTGGGCTTCAGGCCAGTTATTTTACATTAAGAAGGTTCATGGTCTGCACTCTTGTGGGAGGATAGGCTGGACTCTGCCCTTCTGAGCTGGGAATTTCTGGTTAAAGGCTTATAGTGCCTGCATATTTGAACTGTTTTTTTTACTGAAATTGGTATACCTCTATGCTACAGGCCTGCTGAATCTAGCTTTATTTGTATGCTTGTTGTTTGTTTCCTTGTTATTTCCCTGAAATGCTAATTCCACCTAAAACATGGCTTTTCAGCACTTCTGTGGATCCCTAGTGATATCTGCATTGCTTACTGTACTTATTTCCTTGTTTCACTTGAAAGAAAGTTACTGTTTGTCGTTTTTGCATTTAAGTTACCTGTAACACATTGCATTTAAGTTACCTGGCACTTGCTCACTAAAGCAATTATATAAGTCAGCACTAAAATATTAAAAGCACTACACCCTCACAAACTCCCCTTGAGTACCTCCTTCCCCATTGGCCTTTTTTTTCAGTTATAAAGGAATTCCCAATACTATTCTAGCATGTCCAAAGGTCAGTTGTCAATCTCCTCTCCAGTCCAGCTGGTGAATCTGGGAATCTTGAGGCAATGTTACAACTGCCTCATGTACACAGACAACCCTCTCCTCCTCCCAACAAATTCCAACACATGTGAGAGATGCAACCATATAACCATACTGGAGGCTAAGCTCTCTGAACTCTGTACTGGCGAAACCAGTCAGGAGGAGAAGGAAACCACACTCACTACAATTCCAGTATCACATAGACCTACCACGACAGAAAACCAAACACATAAACACACAAAAACATACTCGGAGGCTCTAAATAAAAATCTGCCTAAGCAGCAGAGACCTCCAAAGCAGACACCCAAGCAACCGCTACCCCAAAACAAAACACGTGCAACACATAGCTCACAAAGCCAGTGTGCCGAACAGTCACGGCCCTTAAGGCTAAACAACACACCTGATACACTTGTAATAGGTGACTCTATCGTCAGGCACATTGATGTCCCGCTCACCAGGCTGAACAAGGTAGAAGGTCACAGTGAGCTGCCTGTCGGGCGCTAGGATCCACCACATAACACAAGCACTCAGGTCATTCCAAGGCAAGTACAAATATGACTCAGTCATTGTCCATGCTGGTGTGAATGACCTGAGACATACCTCCCTGGACTTCATGAAAAGAGGCATTGAGGAGCTCTCTGAGCATGTAGCCCAGGCCGGTATGACCCTGACCTTGAGTAGCATCTTACCCTGACCAAGAATGACGCCACAATATGAAGACAAGATGATTAATTTCAACAATTGGCTTAAGTATTGGTGTCATTCAAAGGGGATCCAATGCCTGTCAGCCTGGGATGACATGCTTGACAAGCCACGATGCTTCGCTAGGGACGGCTTGCACCTGTCACCCCTGGGCTTTCAGATATTGACAAAGGCTCTTGCTACCCCCATAGAGCTTTTTTTAGGCAAGGCTCAAAAGACAAACCCACCTCCATAGGTATCACAAGGGATAAGAAACTAAGAGTAATGCTACACAACGCCAGAAGTCTAAACCTCAAGATGCACGCACTCAAAACTCTCCTTAGCATGGAGAACATCGATATCTGTGCAGTAACAGAAACCTGGTTCAAGGCTCCCGAGAGCACCCCAGCACTACCAGGTTATACCTCATACCATGCTTTTCGGCCCCAAAACTTGAACTAAACCACAAAAGGAGGGGGAGTATCAATATTCATCAAAGATACCCACACCTCCAGGTTGGTGGCACAGCACGAAGCATCAGAGACTATCCATGTGCAACTAACAGTGGGTAAAACTGCCTTCCAGTTTATAGCCTGCTACAGACCACCTTCCCAAACCCAGGAACCCCACTCGGCCTTCCTGAGAACACTGGAAAATATGAAGGTCTCTCCAAACACCATTATATTGGGCGACTTTAAATACCCAAACATAGACTGGGAGCATTACTCTAGCTCCAACACCCTAGCCCAAAGGTTCCTAGAATTTATAAACTCAAATGCTGTGGAACAACTTGTTACCAATCCCACAAGAGGGGAAAACATACTGGACATGATCATCACCAACATGGGGACTCTATGCTCCAGACCAGAAGTGTATCCCTCACTGGTAAGATCAGACCATAAACTAATCTCACTGGATATTCACATCCCGACTCCAGCCCCTGCCATGAAAACCACAGCAAAAAACTTCTCTAAAGCAAATTTCACACTCCTCAAAACCAAGGTGGAATCCTTCAAAGCCCCCGGGCCTGTGGAAAATATGGCCCAGACCGCAGAATCCTTTATAAATGCATTCTATGAACACCTTCAGGAATGCATGGATCATGCAATCCCAAATAAAACCAAGACCCAATCCTCCAAAGGCAGACATCCTGTCTGGTGGACCCAGCCATAAACAAACTATACAATAGAAGGAGGAAGCTACTACATGATAGAGCAAAATCCCAAAAAGGGAAGGCATCTCTAATCAGTATTAGCAAAAAACTACGGGCACTCATAAAATCGTCTAAGGCCAGCTTCGAGAGAAAAATTGCACAGGACACTAAGGATAATCACAAGGCTTTCTTTAGTTATGTTAGGAACCTGGGTGGGAATTCCCAGATATGCTCAGAATTAGTCCAAAATGACAAAAAATACACCGAACCCACAGACATTGCCAACATCTTAGCTGACAGGTTCAGCACAAACTTCTCCCCACCAAAGGGCAAATATCTATCCCAGCAGAGTGCTGCCCCTGACATCTCAGATGCTCAGGTAAGAGCTGCCCTCTCCAAAGCAAAAAACACAGCATCAATGGGACCAGACGGTGTCCTGGGCTGCATCCTACATGAACTCCAAGAAGAGCTAAACCCAAACATAAAACTACTGTTCAATCTCAGCCTTACTACAGGATATGTACCCAAAGAGTGGTGTACAGCAACAGTGGTCCCTCTCCACAAAGGTGGTGCCTCAACGGATCCTGGAAACTATCACCCCATTAGCCTGACTAGCTTGGTCTGCAAAGCTATGGAAAGGATCATCATGGACCTCATAAATAAAGATATTGGGGACCTACAGACACTGAATCCTACCCAGTTCGGCTTTGTTAAGGGCAGATCTTGCCTCTTAAACCTGGTTGATTTCTTTGAAACAGTCACCAAGGCCACTGATGAGGGGAAGGTGGTCCACACAGCCTACCTGGACCTCACAAAAGCCTTCGATACAATACCCCACTTGGGCATTATAGATAAGCTCACCAGCTTAAATATAAACCCCTATATCACTAGATGGGTTGCAAACTGGCTCAAGGACAGAACCCACATGGTTAGAATTGCTGGAGCCATGTCAGACTCCAAACCAGTTACATGGCATCCCACAAGGCTCAGTCCTGGGACCTCTCTTGTTCAGTATGTATTTCTCGGAGGTACAGGCCAACACAGAAGGACTGTGGCTGACCAAGTTCGCAGATGACTGCAAACTGGGTGCCATAATCGACTCTCCAGCTGACACATGCATCCTCCAAAAGGGCCTCATAGAAACAGACAACTGGTGCCAGAGCCATGGCCTCAAGCTAAACGCCAAAAAGTGTATAGTCATCCCCTTTGGCAAAAACAAAGTGCCCACAAATTACCACATAGGTAGTAATCCATTAAGTACAGAAGAAGTAATTAGGGACCTGGGGACCCAAGTTGATAGCAATCTCTCATTTGACAACCACATGGCCAAAGTGGTTAGAAAAACATTTTATATAGCCCACCTAATCATGAAGGGATTCACATCTAGATCAGGGAGGTCATCGTGCCTCTTTACTCATCCCTCATCAGGCCCATAATTGAGTACAATGCCCCTTTTGGGATGTACCTTACCAGACACCTGCAGCAACTGGAAAGACCCCAAAAGTACCTCACCAAGAGGATCAAAGGGCTCAAACAGATGCCATATGCTGCCCGGTTAAAGAAACTCCAGCTCTACTCAGTGGCATACTGTCTGCTCAGAGGCGATCTCTGCCTGACGTATAAAGCCATGTCCAACCTGGAATTAATGGACATGCTGCACCTCAGAAAATCCAAATCCCATCAAGCTAAGCACTCAAGAGACTTGAACCTCAGCACTGAAATAAATAGGACATGCTGGAGAGACATATTCATAACCCAGAGGCTCCCTTCACTCTGGAATAAAATCCCAGTCCAGGTTAGGCAGAGTCCCTCATTGTCTCTCTTCAAGATGAATCTTGATGAGTGGATGGGAGATCGTAGGTTTACCCCGGGTATCACTTCTGTGTCACTGTTAGACAGAGGCACAGTATACTAACCTCGAAAAAGGGCATAGCAAAATTAATTTAAAATGGGTGGCGAAAGCCAAACACACTCTGGCTAGGATTATAAATGCCCTATGAATCTATATGTATACATAATGTATATATATATATATATATATATATATATATATATATATATATATATATACACACACGCATAAATAAATATGGATACATGGATTTACCTACCTTCGTCGAATGGCACTAATGCTGACACCAAATGATTATAGATAGATATAGATATAGATGTCGATATTGATAAAGTGTTCTTGCTAGGGAAGTGCTGGAGGCAAAAAGGATATAATGATTAATGATTTCTGGGGTAAATAAATTATACAGTGGATAACAAAAACATGTGCTCCAAAAAGCAGAAAGTTAGCATGTAAATAAAGAGCAGAGATATAAGATCAAGGCAAAATGTCATACCTTTATTAAATTATAAATATAATGAAGAATAGCAACCTGATTTTCACAAGTACCTTGAACTTTGCCTTAGCTTCATTTTACAGTAGTATATCTGATTATAATTGTATAAAAAATAAATTTTCACTGCACATCATAAAATAGGGCTATGATATTAGATTATTGTACCAGTGAAAATAAATGCCTCTGCGTGTATTTTTTTTCCAGACAGTTCACAATCTAACAATTTAATTTCAAAGTAGATACAGCTAATTTATGACTAACATTATAATCTCAGCAGTATACTGAACAGCCTTTCCTGAAGACATCAGTGTTACTTCACTGATGCCTGTTTAGAAAGGTACAAGCAAAAAGCAAATAACATTTTCATGGAGCTACAAAGCTATTAATGCCAAGCAGAAGAGGTTCCAAACTACAATAGAAATTAAATTATAAATATAAATGAGAAAATCTGCAAAAATGATGAAACCGAAACCAGTAATACATTTTATTTCCTACTATATTATGTCTGAGTGTTAAAGTCACTTCAGAAAAAATAAAGAAAAGTGTACCATACCAGCTGAAATGTAAATTTAGATACTTATTGCAGACTGCTGAGATCACGGACAGTTTCACTATATGATGGCAGAGTAAACAAAGGCAAATAATAACAAGCACTGGTGATGACCCAGCTCTGAATTTAGCAGATGCACGAGAAGGCAGGCAAAGCTGAATTCTACAGAAGCATAATGACCCACATTCAGCTTACAGCCAGTAAAAGTTGGCCAAGAGTGCAATAAATTAGCATTTGTGGTTTGCCATATGTATTGGAATGAATTAATATATTGTGTACTCTAGAAGCCCAAATGGAATTAATTTTAATTCACAGTCCTGATATATAAAATACTTTTTTGTATTGCAAAAATAAATAAATAAATTAAATTAAAAATGTAGATATATGCAAAAAGAGAGTGATCTTACACTAGCAATTAAGTGGAAAAAATTAAGAAACTTGCAGAATTTATTACAGAAGTGTGTGTTCGTTATGCTGTTTAAGTAAAGGGATGAAAGAAGCAATGTGAGTGTTTATATGTGTGTTGGTATGTCAAGTGTGTGTGTGTGTGTGTGTGTGTGTGTGTGTGTGTGTGTGTGTGTGTGTGTGTGTGTGTGTGTGTCTGTCTGTGTGTGTGTGTGTATCTGTGTATGTGTACGTGTGCATTCTTATTAAGACATAGCCCATAGCTCCTACATTATTGACTGGATGACTGAAAGTTATCATATACAGAGAGGAAATGTTAAACTGAAGCAGAGAATATGGAAGCATGATGATGTAGTCAAAGAATAAAAGCATGTAGCAGTGAAATAATTACTGAACATGTCAAGCATGAAATGGTGCATATATAAATAACATATTAAGCATGAGAAGGTACATAAATGAATAACATAACAAGTATGGGAAGGTGTATAAATAAAGAAATGACTGTCTCGTTTTATATATATATATATATATATATATATATATATATATATATATATATAACATTTTTAAAAATGAATGTGTATGACTCATTAAGAACATAGGGTTCATAAACATGGTGTGATACCATGTTCCTAAAGGCATAATGCACTAACAATTCCCTGCAGCTAAAAATGAATATGTATAATAAATAGCACAAGCAGATGCACCCATGTGATGTAGGAAGAACTGTACTACAGCACGTAGGCATACATTTCACTAGAATCATTGCTCACTGAAACATAATATGCTACCAGGCCTCAGGTTATGATACAGGCTAACATTTCTTACTTTACAGATGTAACCAAACATTTTGACAGTGAAGTATTCAGTAAATATTTCTTCTGTATTTCTCTGCTCCACTCTTAACACCAAAATACTCAGCATGCTGAGAGAGAATGGTATAATGACAAAGAAGGAAAGAGATTGTGTCAAGTTGAATGGTAACCACAAAAAAACACAAAGTAGCACTTTGCTACTTAATTTCTGAACAAGTTTGGTCTGAGTATTATGGTACAGAAGAAACAATGTGATCCAAGAACAAGCATCCATTCAGCACTCAGTAGGCTATTAAAAGTGTTCAACTCCTGTAACAGTCCAGTATCTCTTCCACTTCACCTCATTGAGAAATCTGTTAATAAGTGAAAACTTAGAGAAATAAATGCATAGAACTCTGAGAAAGATGAAAATTTAGGAATGACCATCATGCAAGGCAAAATGAGTTCCAAACAAAAGTACAAGTCCTAATATTTCAAAAAATGAACTGTAAAAAAAAATAAATAAATTCTGAAACACACTGATATATTTTAAGTGCCTTTGTGTGTTGTGTGTGTGGGGTCTTTACTCTCATCATCCTCAAAACCCTGTTGGTATACTCCAAGTTAATGTAGCCTCAGACTTACAGTGAAATAGACCATATTCACTGTGGAGGTTCTACAGTTACAAAAATGTTAGACAGTCCTCAAAATCATTTTGAATCAGGCTACATAGAATGAGTGAACTATGTTGAAGAACAACCATATGTCACCTTTGGTGATAAGGAGATATAGTTTGTCTACTGTATTCAGTCACATGGAATGTTTGATCACTTATGGAAAATGGGTGCTTTTAGAGGACTAGAAATGCCTTCTATAGAACTAAGACACTAAAGGTGAAGCTTGGGGAATGTATAATCAATCATTGTTCATAGTATTTCACAAGTATTGACCTTGCTCTAAGGTGCAGCAATACCAGAATTAGTACATACAAGTAGAAGGAATGGGCAGCCAAAGTCCTCTATATCATGGAGTCCAGGGTAAAATGAAGTTCTAGTAAAAAAAATGCTGTAAATGTGGAACAGGAACTTTTGCAATATGCCATTTTTCTGTTTGAGAGATAGGTGATTTTACAATGTACTAAGAAGTGCAATAGAAGTTGTATGCTTCAGATGGGATCCCTGGAAAAGTAAAGAGAAATTACATTTACTTGTCAAGCACAGTGTAAAGTATTATAAATATAATGGATAGTAAGACTTGGATAAGTATGAAAAAAGTTTGTAAGCACTGGAAATATGTAATAGAAGTGAATGACTAGATGGAAGGAATACAATATGGATTTATAATTTTGTCATGATCAGATAGGATTGGACATTAGAAGGGAAAAGAGAGATGGAAGGGCAGAGTGTTAGTGGCAGATGGATGTTAGAAAAATAATATCTGGTTACAGAAAGTAGTTTTTACTGAGAGGGTGGTAGAGCTCTTTAACACACCAGAAAAGAAAAGCTGACATGAATACTAATACAAACAAAATAAATAAATAAGGTGGTAGATATGAAAATAGCAACCAGGAAGATGATCAGACTGGCCGTGGAAATGTACAACACTCAGAGAATGGACAGCTCAACCTTTCTACAGAGCACTTAAAAATCCGTCTGAAGTTAAAGAGACTTGAGTTGGAGGCTAAGCATTTGGAAATAGAAGCAGCAGAGAGACTGAGGTGTTATAGAGTGAGGAAAATGAGAAACTGCGATGTCTGAAGGCTGAGGAGAATGAGAAATTGCTATGCCTGGAAGCTGAAGTGAAGGAGAGGCAGAGGCAGGATGAAAAGGAGATGCTGACCCTTCGCCAGAGTCATGGAAGTAATGAGGAAGGGAGTAACCGAACCCCAGAAGCAAAAAAACAAGGTCAGCAAATTTCATTCACAGTTTACAGAGGGGGATAATTTTCATAGTTTCATTCACATGTTTAAACAGTATAATGTCGAACAAAGGCTCTGGATACGGTTCCTGACCCCCTTACTCCATGGTAAAACTGTAACTATTTTGTCTAAACTGTTTGACACTGATTTCTTAAATTATAATGCTGTAAATAATTGTTTGCTAGAATTTTTTAAGCTAACACCTAAAACTTATAGGAAAAGATTTTGTGAGCATAGACACAAGGCAGATGAAAGTGTGTGCAAATATGTTGCTAAACTGAGCACTTAGTTTCAGAGGTGGGTAAGTGAATGTCAGGTCACCACTTTTGAAGGGCTGGCAGACCTTTTGGTGAGGGAACAAGCCGTTAACACTTTGCCTGAGGTCATGAGGATATGGTTAGCTGATAGACAATCCCTTACTGTAGATGAGTTGGGGAAGAAGGGAGACCTATAACTAGCAAGCAGGGCCTCCCTGCACAGGAAAGGGACACCCAGTGCTGCTCATGGGTCTAAGGGAACCCATGGTGGGCAGCTCAGACTGCCCCAACAGAATCTGCTAGTAGCAGGGGAAGCCACTAGTCCAGGTACATGTTCAGGACCTAGGGTTACATGTTTTAAATGCAACCAGTGGGGCCATGTGGCATATAGATGTTCACAAAGGCAAGGTGGGGAACAAAAGGTGAGAGAGTCAGTAAGTGGGAATGGCAAAACGCCAACATTAGGTTGTCTTGAGACAACAAGGGTACCAAACTACTATCCTGCAGATGTCCTGATAATGAAGTATTTTGATAAGGCAGTACCATGTGTTTATGCAGTTACATGCAGTCAGGCTTGGAGACAAGCATGTGGGTCTGGTAGCCTGGGGGAGACCCAGACAGACAGCACACTTGCAGCCAGGACTACTGAGGTGGCTACTTCAGGGAGGGAGCTGCCCTGTAGCAGTGAGACTGAAGCTGAGCTACAGCTGGTTGTTGGTACTGATGTTCCCTTGGACAGAGGAACTGCAAAGGTAGAGGTGAGTAGTAGTACCCAGGCTGACAGCGAGGCACTGCTGTTAGAGGATGCTAGACATCCTGTGGAAAGGGAGCTGGGATGAGTTACAAAGAGAGAGTTGAGACAGGCTCAGCTCTCAGACCCTACATTACAAGGTCTGAGGCAGGTAGCTAGTGAGGCACCTGATTCTCAAGGGGATAGGGAGTCTGTATACTGGCACAAAGGGTTACTGTATAGAGAGTGGACCCCTGAGGGAGGGCAAGAAGGTGAGAGGATACAGCAGTTGGTAGTGCCTAGAGCCTACCATCTGGCACTTCTAGCCACAGCCCATGATATTCCCTTTGAAGGTCATCTGGGCATAAAACATACAAAGAGATGTATTATTTAGAACTTTTATTGGCCTGGGATTTCCAGAAATGTAACAGTGTACTGCAGGACCTGTGAGCCATGCCAAAAGGTAGGCAAGGCACGAGACAAGGTGAAAGCTCCTTTCATGCCTTTGCCTGTGATTGAAGAGCCATTTCAGAGGATAGCTATGGATATTGTGGGGTATCTGAATACCCCAAATTCCACAGGGAAAAAGTATATCCTAGTAGTAGGAGATTATGCTACCAGATAACCTGAGGCAGTGGCGTTGTCCTCCATTGAGGGGGAAAAGGTGCAAATGCTTTGTTAGAAATTTTCAGCAGGAAAGGTTTCCCAAAAGAAATACTGACTGACAGAGGTGCCAATTTCATGTCAGATCTGCTGACTTGTCCATGGAAGTACTGTGGGGTGAAGCACCTAATGATCACCCCCTACCATCCCCAGTCTAATGGTCTTGTTGAGAGGTTAAACTCTACACTCAAGTCCATGCTATGGGCATTTGCAGACAAGTTTAAGAGGGAGTGGGACAAATATCTGCCCCATCTGTTGTTTGCTTACAGAGAGAGGTTCCCCAGAAATCCACAGGTTTTTCTCTCTTTGAGTTGTTGGATGGGCATAGGGTAAGGGGGCCTCTAGGATTAATTTGTGATGTGTGGGAAGGTGAGTGTGAATCCCATATGGAATCTGTTGTGGCATATCTCCTAAACCTCAGGACAAGGCTCAGGGAACTCATGGGCTTGGCCCAGGAAAATCTGTCAGAAGCCCAACAGCAGAACAAGGTGTGGTATGATAGGAATACTCGAGCTAGAGAGTATGCTATAGGGCAGCGGGAAATGGTTCTCATTCCTGTCAGACATAAGCTACAAGAAACTTGGGAGGGACCCTACAAGGTGGTAAAGAAGGTCAGTAATGTTAACTGCATGGTAGAACTGCTAGGCAGGAGGCAGGAACACAAATTGTACCATGATAACATGATGAAAGGAGGGGAGGGACTTTTGCTGAGTATTTGCAATTGACTGCTGGAGGAGTCTGAGGGAGATCTGGTGACTGATCTCCTCAATGAGGCTTGGACTGAAACTTCAGTGGCAGGGGTAGCAATGTCTCAACAGCTATCTCCTACCCAGGTTTGGGAAATCCGAGTAGTGTTACAGGAGTTTGGAGACATATTCACTGGGAAACTAGGGTGCACCCACCTCATGCAGCACCAGGTGGGTACAGGACCCCAAAGGCCTATTAGGCAGGCCCCTTATAGGGTGCCTGAGAGAGTCAACCAGACTCTGAGGGAGGAGATACAGTAAACATTGGAATTAGGGGGTAATTCGAGAGTCCAACAGTCCCTGGGCCTTCCCAGTGGTGCTGGTGCTAAAGAAGGATGGCAGCATCAGGTTCTTTGTGTACTACAGGAAATTAAATAGTCAGACAGAGTCAGATGCTTACCCCATGCCTAGAACAGGTGAAGCCCTAAAGCAGCTGGGTGGGGCTGAGTATCTTACCACCATTGATCTTACCAAAGGTTGCTGGCAGGTGCACTTGACTCCCAGCGCTAGAGAGAGGTCAGCCTTTGTGACACTTTTGGCTTGTATGAGTTCACAAAGATGCCCATTGGGATGAAATATGCCCCAGTGACTTTCCAGAGGCTGGTAGATCATATCCTAGCAGGAGCAGTAGATTGCATCCTTGCTTACCTAGATGATATTGCCATCTACAGCCATTCCTGGCAAGAGCACCTTCAGCATGTCAGGAAGGTGCTGGGCAAACTACAGAGGGCAGGGTTGACCATTAAGCCCAGCAAATATTAAGTGGGTATGGCAAAGGTCTCCTGCCTATGATATAGAGTGGGAAGTGAAAATATCAGACCAGAACCTGCCAAAGTGGAAACCATTCAGGCATGGCCTGCAGCTGTTACCAAAAAGCAGGTGAGGGCATTCTTAAGGACAGCAGGGTACTACAGAAAGTTCATCCCCAGTTATAGTACCATATCTGCACCCCTCACAGACGTGACAAGGAAAAACAGGCCAGATAAGGTAGTGTGGACCACAGCATGTGAGCAGGCATTCCAGAAGCTTAAAGAAGCTTTGGGAGGACCCCCTATGTTAGCCAGTCCAGATTACAGCAACTAATTTGTTGTGCAGGTGGATGCTTCAAACCATGGGGTGGGGGATGTATTTAGCCAGATTTCTTCACAGGGAGAGGAGCACCTAGTGGTTTATCTCAATTGTAGGCTCCAACCTAGGAAGAATGCTATGCAACTGTAGAAAAGGAATGTCTAGCTATAGTGTGGGCACTGCAGAAACTTCAGTCTTGTCTGTATGGAAGGAAATTCACTGTAGTTACATACCCTAATATGGTTACATTGAGCCAGCCAGCAAAATGCCAAGTTGCTATGCTGGAACCTAGGGTTGCTCGTATATTCTATGTCAGTGCACGACCGCAGTGGGATTAGCAATGCCAAAGCAGGTGGGATCTCAAGACAGGGAATGGGGTAAGGTATACCCAGATAGAACTAACCCTCTCAAACAACGTTTCTCAAAGGTCACTTGAAAAACTAGCTTGACTTCTCTGGGGGGGAAGCATTGTGAAGGTTGCCAGCCTAGCTAGATAGAATTTTGTAAATAATGATATGTCCTTGTAAATATTAATGTAATCCACAGGCTTGTTTGACAAATGTAAGAAACTGTGTATGTTCTGAGCTTCAAAAATGTAACTCCAGTGCATCCTGCTGGAAAAAAGCTGATAAGCAAAGGGTTTTATGACTGTGTTTGATCTCGAGCTCAGAGACAGGATGTCTGGGCTAGGAAATTTTTTCTATTGTTCTAAGACAGAGATAATTACTAGGTTTTACATGTAAAGTGACTTTTTTTGCTGTGGCTTCCTGGCAGGTGTAGATTACAAAAAGAAATGTTAACGTTTTAAGTTCTGTAAGCCTGGGAAACTTAAGAAAAAGTGTCAAGAATGATGTAATCTGAAATGACTCAGCAGGAATGTGTATTATCAATTTAAGACTTTCTCAGAGAGAAAGATTGGGCATTTTGTATTTTGTTCTGAAGCTGACAACAACTCACCAGCACTTCTCATCTATATTTGCTTGCTCTGTAAGTAGAATTTAGAATAGTAATTTCTCTTAGAAATAGACAGGAATATAGCCAGATTAGTCTAGCTGTTTTCTATACTGATGTCAGACTGTCCTACAATATTGTTTTAAAGTATTTTCTTGTGATTTCTTAACTCTCTTTTAGCACTGTATTGAATTGATGAGTATTGTCTTGTGTTTTTATTATTTATTATTAAATATTTTAAACCTTTTAACTGCGTCTGTTTTGTGTAGAGATAATTTAAGCTCTTACAGTACTTGCATGTATTTGGTGATACTGTATAAGCCACCCCAATAGCCTTAGCCCTGGGTTACACTTATTATTTGGATAGCAGTAATAGCACACAGTGAAATTGGTCACCCTTTGTGAAGGGCCTTATAGTTGCTGATAAGTAGTGGTTTGTGGCAGTGATTTCTACCTTATAGTCTGGGCAGGAGGGGACATTGCTGGAGAACCTGTGCCAGCCACCCCCAGGAGTGTCTGTGTGTTTGTATATAATTCAAATCTTAAAGTGTGCATGTGTCAGCTACTTGGGCAGGGACACAAAGCACTGGTGGTGCTGGAGGTTTTGGCTTGACCACTCAGCTGAGATATATACCCTATAGCTGTGCCATTGGGGAGGGAGCCTTATTGGGGATCTGGAGAAAAAGGGGAGAAACCAGCCCCAGACTGACTTTGATCTCTGTGTGCTCTTAAGGGAAATTGTACTTTACTATGTGTGTACTTGTTATCCTCCCAATGTGGGCGCCCCTCACTGGTGCTAGTGGTGAGGATTGAGGCTTCTTGATTACTGGGCCAGTGCATGGGCATCACACTTATTGTTTAAGATTTTACCATTTATTTGGAAATTATAATTATATGTCCTTTTTGCCAAGTATAATAATATTACACTTAATAAACCAAAAAAAAAAAGGTAGAAGCCAGATAGCCAGTCCCAGATGATTGTTTATTCCGCAAATCCACAAACCAGCACTGATAAATCACACTGCAAACCAAAGAACATCAACAATTGTAATATTCTGAGGAGAAAACATATTTTTTTCTAACAGTATAACATAACAATATTGGCATAAGTGGGCGCACAATGTGCCCCCATTGCCACACCCTTTAACTGCTTAAAATATTCACCTTGAAAGAATATAAAACTGTTTTTTAACACAAGGTCCATTAATACAAGACATGTTCGAAATGTTTTAAAAGGAATAGTGTGAATGTCTGCTAGGAATTCTTCAAACCAAACCAGACCTGTATTGTGAGGAATACAAGTGAATAAATCTATCATGTCAAGAGTAATGAAACTTTTTGTGTTGATCAATGAACTGTCAATACGTCTTAAAAAGTCCCAGGAGTCTTTTAAAATGGTCTTGTTTTCCAAAATAACTGATTTAAGTTTAGAATCTATGTATTTAGCCAAAGGTGCAGTCACTGAGCCTTCAGCCGAACCTATTGGTCTCAGTGGAGGGTCAACTAAGTCTTTATGCACCTTTGGAATACCAAAAATTGAAGGGACTTTTGGTTTTTCGACAGTCAAAAAATTGTATGTACTTAAATCAATCAATCCTGGGAGAAAAAATATGTTTTCTTCTCAGAATATTACAATTGTTGATGTTCTTTGGTTTGCAGTGTGATTTATCAGTGTTGGTTCGTGGATTTGCGGAATAAACAATCATCTGGGACTAGCTATCTGGCTTGTACCTTTTTTCTGGTTTATCAGTGCAGTTTTGGGTACTTGTGACCAACTTGCTTGTTTCATGGTTATTTCGTGGTCATGGACTCGATGGCTGGTTCCGGTGTTTCCAACAAGGCAAACAGCTTTGAGAAAACTGCTACGGATGAGCTGCGAAAGCTCATTGGACAAGTATCTCAGTTGGTCAACCTTCTCACTCCCCTCAGCCAGTCATTAATGGTGCTTTCTAATGGATCTGGTTTACCTGGAAACCAGGAACTTTTAAAATGTTCAGCTTCGAAGGAAGGAACAAATATTGGTAACAAAGACATTAGAAAGGATAACAGGGCAGCACAGAGTGGCCAGGTTCGACATGGTAGTCTGGATGGGTTTCCTGCACTCACTTTTGCAGGTTCCGATGCGAATGCAGGTGAACCAATGAATGTTACCATGCATAACAGAAGTGCTGAGGGAGAAGGACAATTAAACAATTAATTTCCAACAGGTACAAAAAGACTTTTTAAAAACATTTTAGATTTTAAAATAGACTTTTCTACGAAAGTACAAAATACTACCCATGACGACAATGATTCTTATGCCACGATGTTAAACAAATTGGACTTATTACTGCATAAATACAAGAACTGTGAAATGGACAATGCATATTTAAAACATTGTCTACGTTTAAATATAGTTCTAAAAGGTTTACAGGTATGTAAATACCCAAATAATGTCAAACAAGGATCTGATTTTCATAAAGATTTATTAAGAGCGTTTGATAGATGTGGTATGGACATTATGAGAGCCATTATACGGAACAATGAGCTCGAAATGGAGGTTGTTTTTCATCAGGTTGAAACTGTGAACAACAAAATAGTGAATGATTTGTTATTTTCGGTTGAAACAGAAAAAAACAAATACATTAATATGTTAGCTAACATTGAGTCAAGATGTAAAAAGACACAAGAGAGAAAGTTAAAAAAGATAGATAGAGATGTTAATGAATATAGTAAACAGATACATTATCCAAGGCCTAGGGAATACAAAGAAAACAGCCATTCCCAGAACATGTCTTTCAACAACAATTATAGGGACAGATGGGAGGGCGAAGACAACCATGAAAACCTAGATAGACAGGTCCCTTTGGACCACCCTTCCCCGAGACATTCAGAGAGATTAAAGAGAAAGGAACCAGTGAATTGCAGGTACAACTATGGTCCCCACAGACAGAAAGTATGGGATCCAATAACAACAACAAAAAAAGATTATTGGAAGTAAATTCTACTAATGAAATTTTAAGGAATGGTAATATTAGTACTTATCAAAGATTTAATATTTTTAATTACACCAATACCGAGATTAGTAAGGGACACTTTGCTTTATTCTCAAAAGGTTTCACTTTCATACCAAAGGTTAAGACTAATATTTTTAATTTACTAGTTGACCTTAAGTTGTTTATTCAACAAAAAAATTTGGAAATATTTTTTTCAGCCAAAGAAAAAAGACACGTAAAAAACCCTTTGACCAGAAAAAGCACGTTTAATCCACCTTTACACCCTCAGTTAAAAAACTTTGAAACCCTAGTGGAAAAAGAACTGAGGGAGCATTTAAAACACAGTAGAGTAACCCCAATCTTACAATAGAAGAAAGGGATATTTTGCAAGGCTGTAGAGACAACAAGAATATTAGAATAATGAAACTGGATAAAGGTGGTGGTGCTGTTTTCATGGATTATATTACATACGAGGGTAAAATGTTGGATATTTTAAATGATGAAGAAACTTATGCTAGGGTGTCATTAAATGAAATACACATAGCTTACAGGAAAATACAGGTGTGTTTAAATGATTTACTTTTTGAAGGATTGATTGATTTAAGTACATACAATTTTTTGACTGTCGAAAAACCAAAGGTCCCTTCAATTTTTGGTATTCAAAAAGTGCATAAAGACTTAGTTGACCCTCCACTGAGACCAATAGTTTCTGCTGAAGGCTCAGTGACTGCACCTTTGGTTAAATACATAGATTCTAAACTTAAATCAGTTATTTTGGAAAACAAGACCATTTTAAAAGACTCCTGGGACATTTTAAGATGTATTGACAGTTCATTGATCAATACAAAAAGTTTCATTACTCTTGACATGATAGATTTATTCACTTGTATTCCTCACAATACAGGTCTGGTTTGGTTTGAAGAATTCCTAGCAGACAATCACACTATTCCTTTTAAAACATTTCGAACATGTCTTGTATTAATGGACCTTGTGTTAAAAAACAATTTTATATTCTTTCAAGGTGAATATTTTAAGCAGTTAAAGGGTGTGGCAATGGGGGCACATTGTGCGCCCACTTATGCCAATATTGTTATGTTATACTGGGAGAAAAAATATGTTTTCTCCTCAGAATATTACAATTGTTGATGTTCTTTGATTTGCAGTGTGATTTATCAGTGTTGGTTTGTGGATTTGTGGAATAAACAATCATCTGGGACTGGCTATCTGGCTTGTACCTTTTTTTTGGTTTATCAGTGCAGTTTCGGGTACTTGTGACCAACTTGCTTGTTTCCTGAATATTACACTTAATGTGTTGCTCCCTATTGAAATATCAGCAGTCAAAATGCTGAGTGCTGACAGACTGGACAACAAAAAAAAGATTGAAAATCCAGGAGGAGCAAATCTTGAACATTGTTCTACACCTTTAAAAGTCTGATTCCTTCCAATGTGGGGGCCAAGCTGCCCATATCCCCCAAACCTATGTATACCAACTTTGAGATCATCATACTTCAGAGAAAAGAAACATTCTAGAAAATAGCAATCTTGGACATAGTTTATGTAAGTCCATTTTTTCGGCCATTCGGTCTCCATGTTTTGGGACTTATTCTAGCTAGTCCTGTCATTTCAAATGGTTATAATTTTCCAGACCATCTTGGAGAGTAAACTCATCTTTTCCTGCAGTAATTTTGAATGCAGGATGCAGATTTAGTATATTTACCTATATACCAAGACTACTTCCCATATGCAGCAAGATTAGTTTAGAAAGTTAATGCCTGATTTTTCTGTGGTTATAAGATGAGCAACTTTTTTTCCATTACTGATTTTAATTTTCACTATTTGGTTATCCAGACTGGTTTTGGCTTCCCCACCAGTGTGTTCTAAGTATAGGCTTTTAAACAGGTTTGGATCAGACAACCTTTCTGAATATATGAAGTTTTCCAGCCTTGGGATTTTTCTCACAAGGGATTGTTGTACCTTTTCAAGTTGTTTTAGGACACTTGTTCAAATCCTAAAAGATGCTGTGTGGGTCAGATCACTGAGGTTTGATACTGCAGTCTCTTTAGCATGTCTCTACATGATCTTTGGAATATAATGGGTGATTGAATATGCTTATTGACTGTTCGATACACAGATTGGCTGACATTTAAATTGTTTTCCCACACCCTAAATCATTACAGATTGTGACATTACTTTTGTCTTTCATTTTATTGTCTCTAAATATTTAATTGCAGTGTTAATTGATATGACCATTTCTGCTGAAAGAATTGATAAGACTTTAAAATACTGGAATTAACTGGAATTAGACTGGAATGAATGTCTTTATCTGTTAATTACCCAAACTTGTGCTGAACAGGTGCCAGCCACTCCTTTATGGGCAAAGTCTTTTTGTACATTTCAGAATAAATTCTGTACATACTGTAGTTTGGTTAAGAATGTTTTATTAGATGTTAACAATATCCGAATACTGTCTCCAATTGCAACCAATAACAGTCTGTATAAATTCTGGAATGCTGTATAACAGTAGCAGTACTTATAAAATCCAAAGTTTCAGCACATATATTCTGATTCTCCTGAATAAAATAAACTGAAAGTGTCTGTACTGCAAATACTTTTTGTGTATCAGTCCAAAATCTAACTTAACTGTGTCTAAAGTATTTCCTAATAATATCAAAAAACATGTAATGTTTTATATGCATCTTTAGCCTTTGTTTCCAAACCTTGTCTTGCATGTGCCCCACAGTCTATTCTTTATCTAGCATTCCATTGCAAGTAAACATATATTTCCCTTAAGAAAATTCTGTAGCTCTCCCTGAGAATTGTTATTTTTGTATATCTCATGCTTAATCAGCAAGATTATCTTTTCATTTCTACTGAACTGTCTTTCACTTCAACTGAATGCATACGTGCAAACAATAGTCTGACTCTATATTTTCAGGCCTATTATTCTACCTTAATGTACTATAGTGAAGTCACTAAAAATACAGTGAAAACCCTCAGTCTAATGGCTCACCTTTAGATCCCTGACTAAAGTTTACAGGGACCTTCATTTGTAGTTACCTCAGATTTGTATTACTAATTAGTGTAATCTGGTTTGAAGATAGCTACCTCACTCACAATTTGTAGATGTATCCCAATAGATTCTGATGTCCTTTATGGTCCGAAATGTACTATTAGCTAATACCTCCAGCAACTTGGCTAATTTACATAATTTCCTAATAACTTTAACAGCTCCAGATGCAGGAAATATACCTGCTCCAGTGATTACCCCATTACCCAGATCACTAGTATTTACAGTCTCTCAGTCTTATTTGTGATGCATGGGTGATATATCTAAAACCTGCACATTATTCTGAAAATCAGTGTCTTTTAATTTTATGGTTTCTAAAACTGACTAGGCCAGGTAATTCTTTCAACACTGATGTTCCAGAAACAGCAGGAAGAAAATGCCATATACATCCTCAACCTGTCTCTGTGAGTCTTTAGTTAAGTTAGACAGAGTACAAACTGTTAACCCTGCCTATTTTTCATCCCTATCTCTGTATGCTGTAATGGTAAAATTACACTGTTTATTGCCTGTTTTCTACCTTATGAACTAGTGCCTTATTGTACCATAATGTGTCTCTCTTGTAGCAAATGAAACCTTTCCCTGTTGTCCAGGGATTTAAATGTTCAAACATAGTCATGTTTAGTCCATTTTCTTTTTTATTATATAGTCTATCAAGCATGATGGCTATTTACTGAAGAATAACTGAAATCGGCACTAGAGGGATAACTTTATAACTAGTCTTAAAGCATAATTACCATAAACTGCATTAACTTGCACCTGTAAATTTTCAGCTAGATTTGTTTAATAATTTGATTTACTTTTTAAATTTCTATGTGCTGTAATAGGTCTGCCTTCTAAATTTGTATCTTAAATATCCTGTAAATATTTAAGAGCTATAATAGTTTAGTGAATCATATGCTTTCTGTATTTCAGATCTATACTTTTGCATAGTCTGTCAGTGTCCTTTTAAGATTTTATCTAATGTACAATAATTATGTAAAGTGCACTATAATCTGTAAATTAATTAACAAATTAAGCCTGCCATGTGAGGTTAAAAATAAAACCCCATTTTTTAAAATTGAAAAGTTGACAAAATTTTTTCCCCAATTTCCCCCTTAAAAAAAAGAAAAGTAGTTTTAATTTCATTTGAACTAATTGTTAACAAATCTAAAATTTAAAAACCCTAACCATCCCCTAAAAATTTATATTTAAAAAATAACTAATTTTTAAAATACTTTTAACCCAAATTTTTAAAAAAAATTTACATAATGAAATCCAAAACGAATAACATATTTGAAAAAAACTAAATTTTCCTTAAAAAATCCTTTTAAATGGGGTTAAAATACTCTGTTAACCGGAAAAAACTAACCAAAAATTTCCTTTTAGCCTAACACAAAAAAAATAAAAGATAAAAAAATCCCCTTTTTAAAATTGTTTTTTTGAAAAAAAACTTTGTAAAAAAACAAAAAATTAAAGGGCCCAGCTTTTCCCCAAGATGTCTCTTGCTGCCAAAACTTCACAGAAGCATTTTACTCTTCAACCCGGCTAAAGCCAAAAAAAATCGTTTTCCCACAAAAAAAAGCTCAATAAATGGGGCCAAAGGGAAACCTTTTCTAAAAATTGCAATTTTTCAAAAAATTAAAAATGGAACCCCCTGGGGGTTTCCAAAAGGAATTAAAAACAAATTTTAAAAAAACTATTTAAAAAGGAAAAAATTACATTTTCCCTTTTAACCCAATAGAATTTTAAAAAACGTATTTAATCTTTGATTATTTTTCCTTTTAAAAATTTAAAAACCCCAAACCCCCAACCCCCTAAAATTTTTAAAAACAAACTAAACCCCCAAAAATTAAAAAATTTTAATAAATAAAGTAAGAAACCCCAATCTTAAATAATGTTTCAAAACCCTAATTACCTCCTTTTAAAATGGGTTAAAGGGGACCCTTAAGTTTTTATCCCCTTAAAAACCCCTTTTGTCCCTGTTAAAAAAATTATCACTATTTTTTTTATGCCCCCCTTTGTTCAAAAATTGGTGCTTTTCGATTCCCCTATGCATCTTAAAAGGGGCCCTTTTTAATCTTTTCTTTTATAAAAGGCCCAAACCCTTGGTCTGGGGGTTTAATCTTTTGAAAAAAGTTAAAGGAAAGGAAAAGGGGAAACCCCATGTGCCCTTTCCAATTCCTAAATAAAAGGTTAAATGTTCTCCCGGTGAAACAAAGTTTCATGCATTTATAAAGAACCTTCATTTCAATAACCCAAATGGAAGTTTTTAATAAATTAATTTTTCCAAAGGGAAATAAAATTATCCCAATTTAACATTCGGGTAAAAAATTGGGGGAAACCCCAAAGAAACCGGGTCCAGAAAAAACCCCCAATTTTGGAAAATTTTCCCAACCTTTAAAGGGTTTTAAAAACCCCTATAAAACCTTTAAACATTTTTCTAAATTTCCATTTTAAAAAAGCACCCTCCCCCAAAATCTGTTACCCTTTAGTTGCTCTATTCCCTAAAGGGCCCTCTCAATCCTTCTAATATATACCCTTTTTTAAAAAAAATTTTTTGGGGGTCAACCATTTTAAAACCAAAGGGTTCAAGAGGTTTGGCAAAAATTGTTTCCTAATTCCAAAACCCCAAATTAAATCCCTTCCTTGTTCAAAAAATTTTCTATAAATGATTAAACCCCGGGGGTTAATAACCAATGGGGGTTCTCAAAAAGAATGAATGTTATCCAATAACATAAAAGGAAATTTTGGTTGGTACCAAAGATTTTAACCTTTAAAAAACCCCCAACCCTTTTTTTTTAAAAACCCCAAAAGGGTCATTCCAAACCTCTTCCTAACAATTTCTTAAAGGGTTTTATTTTTGGGCTACCCTTAATTTTTGAACCCCAATTTGGATTTTAAACCCAAAAAAGTCCCATATAACCCCCTTTAATTTCCCCCCCTTGTTAAAAAAATTAAAAAGTGGGTTCAACATTTTTCTAAAAGGGCAAAGAGGTTTAAAATTTCAATTCCAAAACCAATTTAACTTTAATCCCTTCTTATTCAAACATAGTAAATTTTATTAACCCCACCAGGGTCCCCTTTTTGGTGGTCTAAAAATTAAAGTAATTTAATTTTTTTAAAAGTTGTTTCAACTTTTAAATTACCAAAACCAAAAATTTCCCTGTTCTTTAAATTAAAAATTTTTATTGAACCTCTTCCCTCAACTGGGCTAAATTCGGGGGAATTGGGGAAATTTTTGGGTTTTCTCCCCGTATTTTTGGAACTAAGGGTTCCCAAAACCCAAAAAAACCCAAATTTAAATTAACTTTACCCCAAAAACCCATTAACGGGAATTCATTAATACATTTTTTAAAGGGCCAAATTTTTCTAAAAACCAATTTCCCCAAACCTTATCCAATCAAAATTAGAAATTTTGTTCTCCCCCCACCGGTTTCCCCTTTTTACTCTTTCTAAAATTCCTTCGCCCCCTTTAAGGGTCTTTCCCTGTTCCCCCAATTTTGGTTTAAAACCATCCAAATTCCTGGGGTTTTTTAAAAAAAAATTTTTATTGGTCTTCCCCACAAAAAACACAAACGGTGAAGGGGGACTAATTATTTTTAAATCTGCCATCTAATTTCCAACCCCCAAAAAATTTTCCCTTTTATCCCCAAAAATTCAAAAACCCAAACCCGGGAATGTGATATCATTTTGGGGAAAAACCCTTTAAAAATTTTATTTAAAGGGGCTTTGAAACCCAACACTTTTAAAATTGGGGCCAATTTCCCAAAACACTTTTTCTGCCCGTTAAGGTCTTCCCTCCCTTTTGAACTTTGGGTTAAACACCTTTTGGGGTTTTCCAAATTTAAACAGGTTTTTTAACCATTTTTTTCAAATCGGCCCTCCCCAAAGGTGAAAAATTTGGCTCCCTAAAAATTGGGGATAGTGTTCCAAAACCCCTTGTTGGGGGTTCCCTTTTGGGCCCCCAATTTTTTAAACGGTAAAAATTATTAAAAATTTGTAAAAAACCCTGTAAACAAAACGTGTTTTAAAAACCCCCTTTAAAAAATTTTGGTTCCTTTGTTTTAAACATTCAAAAACAGTTTTTTGGTTTTTCCAAAATCTTTCTAATGTCAGGGGCCCCTAAACTAGTTTCCCCAAGAATTTGTTGCCCAAAAAAAGAAAACCCCAAACGGGAGTAATTAAAAATTTGGGTTCCAAACCCCTTAAAAAAAGGGAAAATACAAAACCAAATTTTGCGGGGTTTTTTAAGGCTGGCACCTTCTTCTTTTTAAAAAAACCCCATTCAAAAAGTTGATTCATTTGGGGGTTAAGGCCCCCAAATTAAAAAAATTAAGGAAAAATCCTTTGGGCATTTTGGAATCCGTATTTTAAAAATTTTTCCCCTAAACAAATTCCCAAATTTTTCGGTTGCACCTTTTTAAAAAAAAAGTTATCAGGGTTATCAGGTAACTCAACTCTCTGTAACATAGGTTCTGCCATCACTATTGGGTAGCAAGATAATAAAATAAACAATAAGTCAAAAACCGCTACCCAAATGTGAAAACTCCTGTATAAAAATACGAAAACAAAAATACAAAAAGCCAGGAGTGCAAAGCGACAGAGCAGTATCCTCATAGACTGATCTCCGTGCTGAACCAAAATGCACAGCAAGCAGTATACTCTTCACCAGGCTAAGCCAGAGTGCAAAATAGGCAGTTTTCACTTCACTGATTAACAAATACAGTCTCATATAAATAGGCACAAGGCAATCCACATTTGATGCAAAAAAATGCGAGTTTATTCAACAAATGAATAAAAATGGCAAGCGCTTTCACCCGACTGGGCTTCTTCAAGCCAATATAAAATAACACTTTTAAAACAAACTATTTATACTGTGAAAAGTTGACATCATTTCCTATTCCCAATCAATTAATCAGCAATTAAAAATTAAAGAACAAGTAGTTCCTAATCATTGCATACTCATTGTTACACATCATAAACTTTATAAACCTAATCCAATATCCCTAAAAATATATTTAAAAACATAACTAAACTAAAAATACATAACAATATTAATAAAATACATAGATAATGCAAACCTGCCATATACAGAATAAATAACATATTGGGCAGGATTCACGATGGCTTGCATGGAGTCTAAGAGTCGTGTAAGACTCCATGCAGCTATTGTGATCCAGGAACAGCCCAAAATCCCGTGTAAGAGACCAGCTAAAATGACTCTTACACGGGCAGGGTGTGGATATGCTAATCACCTCACTTGCAGCCGAAAGGCATGCAAATGAGTTAGATTAGCAATCCATGAAGCTGAAACCAGCCCGTGTAAGAGTCGTGTTAGGTGCAGAAATGTACTCAGTTGACAACTGAGTATGTTACTGCAAATAACACAATGGAGCCATGACAACTGCAAATAAAGTGTGCAAATGTTGCAGTCAGCATGCCAATGGCCAAATATGTGGCCATTGGCATGGTAACCCAATGCAAGCATGAAATAAAATAATTTTTTTCGGCGATCGTCGAGGTTTAAACGCAGCGCAGCCCCACGCAAATGGGCTGCGCTATATAAAACAGAAAAATAAAATTTGAAACCCACCAATGTGGGTTTTATGTAATGCATGGATTTGCAATGCAGGGACTAGCAGACCAAAAACAACATGGCCACCGTCTAGTGGTTGCTAAGGGCGGAAGCTGAGTGTAAGACATGTAACTAAGCATTAGTAGGCAATCCTATGTAAATGAGTGGTAGGATAGTGAATCACACTGTCACATAGCAAATGAGCACATTCCGTGTAGTGTAAGAGTTAGATAAGGGGGAGTAACATAGTAGGAGATAGGTCACATCACAGGGGGGAATGTCAGGAAGAAATCAAGCTCATTTGAGCAAAGTGGTATGTGAAAGATGTCAATCACACAGCATAAAAAGAGGAGTGTCAACAGATAAGCATGGGAAAGTCAAGAAATGGAAGGTGTACACTGTGGCCAATACCAAAGTTTCTTGCTGTACGTGCATGCGCACGTGTGTGCGCTGGGAGCTGCTAGTAAGACAGAGTGTGCATGTGTAAGGCAGAGTAAGCATGAAGGAACCTGTTTAAAGATCTGTAAACCTGTTTGCGCTGGTGTGCGCGCATGTTTATCCGAATAAGCAGATTCTTGTTCGTGTAAGCATGTGTGCTCGCGTGGTAGCCACTGTGAGCGTGTTTTCGCTGGTATGCACGCTGCTCCCCCCTGAGGAAACAGAGAGGAAAAAGGAAGCAGAAGAAATAGTAGGAAACTAGCAGGGAATACTGGTAGAGGTAGCAGGAGAAAAGAATTAGAAGCAGGCAATTACACAGGCAGAATACAAGCCCAGCCCAGCACTTAAAACACTGCAAACAGCATTGCAGTGTGTTTCTCTCAAGAGACACTGCAAGACAGGAGTAAGCTATTAGAAGTGAAAACTGAAAAAGCTGTACTCAGACCAAACATGCTAGGGGCTGCCATAGCTGTTATAAGGAGACATAGGAGACTTGCTGAGGGTGGTGACAATGCAAATGCTGCCGGACAACCCACAGTGAGGAGAAGAGTGTACAGGCCCAGGGTCACCAACCAGGGGTTACATGAGCTGGAGATAGTGGAGTGCTATAGAGTGGACAGAGACCTCCTGCAGCAAATTGTTGAGCTGTGCAGGCCACGCCTCGCACACAGAACCAACAGAGGGGAACCCATCCCAGTGGAAACCAAGGTATGTGTTGGCCTAAGAATACTAGCAACAGGTACCTTCCAGAGACCAAATGGTGATATGATGGGGATATCACAGGCATCAGCCTCCAGGGTACTGCCCCAGTTCCTGGATGCCATGTCAGCACATGTCGGTGAGCATGTATATTTCCCCAATGCCCGTGAGGTATTGGCCAGCAATATGCATCTCTTCCATCAAATAGCAGAATACCCTGAGGTAGTGGGTGCAATAGACTGCACGCACATATGCATCAAAGCACCAGCCGGTGAGCGGGGTAGGGCCTACATTAACCGGCAAGGGCTTCCCCTCCATCAACTGCCAGGTCGTGTGTGATGCCCAGGGCATAATAATGAATGTGTGTGCTGGCTGCCCTGGGAGCTACCATGATTCCCATATCTGGCATTTGACGCAGCTGTACCATACATTTACCAATGGGGACATCCCACATGGTCACCTAGTGGGGGATTCAGGATATGCACTGGAGCCGTGGCTGATGACACCCATCAGAAACGCACACAGACCCGAACAGGAACGCCATAATGAGGCACACACACAAACATGTAATGTAATAGAGCGTGTGTTTGGGCTGCTCAAGTCACGGTTCCGGTGCCTGGACACATCTGGTGGAGCATTGCAGTACTCACCAACTACATGTACCCAAATTGTCATGGTATGTGCTATGCTACATAATGTGATTCTGCGAAAACAGCTGCAGCAGGACCAGCATAGGGCCGGGACAAACAGCTCCCCACCATTGCCAAGGCCATCACAGGCAGAGCGTGACTCGGAGGAGCAACAACCTGACCCTGCCCCAGTAGGCAGAAGGAGGCGTCCCCAGTATGCCCTGGCCTTGGCAAAGAGGCAACGCATAGCACATACACTGGCTCAGTAGGAACCCTGGGAATGATACCCCTTTCTGACTCACTCATATAGTAACAGGGATGCCTAACATGACCCAACCTGCTCTCAAACATGTACAGGGAGTGTAGTATGTGCATCCGACAGAGGCAGCCCTGCAGCAACACCTGAGGCATGATTGCCATGTGTTAAGCAATGTAACACCATCTAGTATATGCAAACATGAAGACCCTACCTAACATCTCACCCTCACCAAGCATGATGCCACACTATGAAGACAACAAGATCAAGTACAATAATTGGCTGAGGTATTGCTGTTAGCAAGGGGGAACACATGGCTGACAGCCAGGGCTGACATGCTGAGCAAGACATGATGCCTCACCTGCTAGGGATGGCACGCACCCAGCACACCTAGCTGTGTGGATACTGGCAAAGGCTGTTGTCACCCCCACTGTGCCTGGAATAGGTAAGTCTAGAAACACAAACCCACCACCATAGGTAGCACAAGGGATAATAACATGGACGTAATGCTACCCAACGCCAGAAGTCTCACCTGCAAGGTGCATGCAGACCAAACCGACCACAGCATGGAGAATGGTAATACGTGTTCTGTAACAGAAACCTGGGCAAGGCCTAGAAGAGCACCCTAATACTACCAGGTTATGCCTCATACCATGCTCTACAGCTCCAAAACATGGAACACATGACAATAGGAGTGTGGCTACCAGTAATTATCAAGGATAACCACACCCCCAGGTTGGTACCACAGCAAGAAGCAGCATGGACTATCCATGGGCAAGTAACACTGGCTCAAACTGTGTACCTGTTTGAAGCCTGCTACAAACCACACACACAAACCCAGGTACCCCAGCCAGCCTTCCTGAAGACACTGCAGAGTATGAAAGTCTCAACAAATACCAAACAAGGCACACACAAATTATGACATAGGTGGCAATCCATTATGTATTGAAGAAGTAATCAGGGACCTAGGGACACAAGTGGATGGTAACCTGTCATGTGACACTCACATTGTCAAGGTGGCCAGGAAGACCTGCTATATTGCCCACCTTAATATGAAAGGATGCACATGTAGAGCTAGAGAGGTCACTGTGCCCCCATACTCTTCCCTTATGAGGCCCATACGTGACAACAATGCCCCAGTTCGGATGTACCTTACCTTACACCTGCAGCAGTTAGAAAGACCCCAAATGTACCCCACTAACAGGATAAAGGGTCCAAACATTGGACATCTGCAGCCTGGCTGAAGAAACCACAGCCCAATTCAGAAGCATACTGCACAGTCAGAGGTGATGTATGCCTGATGTACAAGGCCATGTCCAATTCAGAATGAATGGACATGCTCCACTGCAGAAACCCCAAATCCAGCAGACACACCACAGTGAGATATCTGAACCTCCACACATAGATTAATAGGATGTGCTGGAGGGACATATCCATAACTCAGAGGCTCCTGACACTCTGGAACAGAATCCCAGTCCATGATAGGCTGAGCTCCACACACAAACTCAACAAGAGAAATCTGGTGAAGTGCATGGGAGATAGTAGTTGTACACTGGGGGCCATCCCTGTGTCACATTTAGTAAAGTAAACCCTACGTGGGCATAATATGCACATTGTAAGGGGTGTCAAGACCCACACACAGTCTGTCTGTGCTCAAACAAGGCCAGGGCAGATAGCCTAGTATGAACCTATGAACCTATGATGATACAAATTGTGCAGGACACAAAGGATTATCACACAGCTGTCCTACCTGACGGTAGGAACCATGGAGATAATCCACAGATATGCTCTGCAGCACTCTAATATCACAAACAATACACCAAACCCACACACATTGCCAACAGCCTACCGAACAGATTCCTTCCAAACTCCCCACCAGCACCTAACTGCCAAATATCTATCCCAGAAGATTGCTGGCCCCCTGACACTGCAGATGCTGAGGTAACAGCCAGCATCCACAAAGCACAGCACACAGCATCAATGGTACCAGATGGTGTCCTGGGTTGTGTCCAACAAGTACTGTAAGAAGAATAGAACAGCAAATAGCAGTGCTGCGCACTATCAGTCCTACCACAGGATATGTACCCAAACAGCAGTGTACAGCAACAGTGGTCCCACACCACAAAGGGGGTGCCTGAATGAATACTGCAAACTATCACCCCTCAACCCTGACTATCTAGGTTGGCAAAGTAATGGAAAGGATGATCATGGATCCCATGAATAATGAGATTGGGTACCTACAGACATTGGACCCTACCCAGTGTGGCTGTCATATGGCAGATCCTGCCCCTTACACATGTCTGACTCATGTGAAACGTGCACCAAGGCCATTGATGTGGGGAATTGGATCACACAGCTTATCTGGACCTTGCTAAACCCTTCCACACAATACCCTAGTTGGCGGTACAGATAAGCTCACCAGCCTAACTATAAACCCCTATGTAAGTAGATGGGTTGCAAACCAGCTCAAGGACAGAACTGACCTGGTCAGACATGCTGTAGCCATGGCAGACTGCAAACCAGTTACAACTGGCATCCCACAAGGCATGGTCCTGGGACCTCTCTTGTATGCTATATATGTCACATAGGTACAGGCCAACATGGAAGGACTCTGTCTGAACAAGTTCGCAGATGACTACAAACTGCCCACCTTATCGGACCCTCCAGCTGACACAAGCAACCTACAAAAGGCACACATAGAAACAGACAAGTGGTGCCACAGCCATGTCAACAAGCTAAATGCAGAATAGTGTATAGTCAACCCCTGTGGAAACACAGTACATGGCCAGAAATTACCACATAGGTGTTAACCCAGTAAGTACATCAGGAGCAATAAGAGACCTGGGGACACAAGGTGATAGATATGCTGCATGTGACAACCATGTGTCCGTAGTGGTTACAGAAACATACCATATACCCACCTAATCATGAAGGTAAGCACAGCTTGGTTAGGGTAGGTCAATGTGCCTCTCCAGTCATCCATCAGCAGCCTCACAATTGTGGACAATGGCCCTTCAGGGATGTACCATAGCAGACACCTGCAGCAACTGGAAAGACCACACAAGTACCCCACCAGGAGGATCGCAGAGCTGTAACAGATGCCATGTGTCACCTGATTAAAGAAACTGCAGCTCCACACAGTGCCATACTGCCTGGCTGGAGGTGAACTGTGCCTGATGTATACAGCCATGAGCAACCTGGTATCAATTGACATTTGGCACCATATAAACACTGAATGCTGGTGACCTATGCAGCTGACAGGCCTGAACCCCAGCACAGACATAAACAGGACATGCTGTACCGATTGGTCCACAACCCAGAAGCTCACTCCACTCACAACTAAACTCCCACTACAGGATATCCAGGGAGTCCCTCAGTGACTGTCATCCAGAGGAATCATGATGACTGGATGGGAGATGGTAGGTGTACCCTGGATATCACCTGTATGTCACGGGTAGACAGAGGCACAGCACACTAACCATGACATATGTCATGGCAAACACCAGTAAATGTGTGTTGAAGGACAAACACTCTCTGACTAGCATTACAAATGGACTAGGGCACATGGCCATTGTTTGTCACTGTCCACACAAGTTGTGGAATGCATTAACAATGTCGGACAATCATGTACTATGCTGTCCATATCTGAACAAAATGCAACATGGTCATATCTGCACAACTGGCCCTCAACCAGTCTGGTGTGCTCACTATAAATATTACAAGCAGTGATAGGACTGAAACCTATTATACTGTCCACCACAGTGAAAGTTCTGCACCAGTACACTATACGACAATACAACTGTTTGGTCAGTAGGAAAGGATGATGACAACTGTATGCAAACTATCCCATGGCAACCCTGCAGACACAGCATAATGCCTGTTAGGTTCAGACGCAAAGCAGTTGGGCAGTAAGAACACAACCTGATGTCCAACACTCAACTGTACATGTGATAAATAGATGGCATCCACACACAAACACAAATGTGGTGGTCCACAGATCCCAACATAAGGAAAGGTCACACTGGGCATGCTTGCACACTTAGATAAATGAGATGTGTCAGTCAAGAAGCCATATAAACTGCGAACTGGGCATGCTCACACACTTAGGCCATGTCACAGTTCAGCAGTTGCACACACATATCTGGCATTTCTATGTGTTAACACAGGAACCTCCCACAATACAGACATCTGCCCAGTGCACACAGTGAAGTTACAACAGAGACATAAGTAAAGTACTGGATCCCACTCATATGCAAACATCTCCCACAGTACACACATTGTTTATAGAGATAGGGAAGGCTATGGCAATAAAGACCCACAAACAGTATATGAGCAACAGATACTTGCATCTGACAGGTAAACATATGGCTGTAGAGTGCAATACTAGACTGTTGTCCCTAGGGAATACAGAAGGCTATCCACAGTGTATTTGGCATCTGCCTCCACAGTACAGTAGGCCACTATGCCTGTGCAAAGTTAATGCATAGATATGCTCTCCCCTGTACTGATGGGTAGTAACAGATGTACATACCTCTTCATCCATAATGATGTCAGCACACTATACATATGTCAGGTGCAGAAATTATACCCAGTAATGTGAATATTGCGCTCCGCTACTACGTTTCTAAAAAGTGTCATAACATAGTTAGGTAGGGGTTTGAATCCTGCAAGTGCTCAGTGTGTGTGTGTGAATGTGTGTGGGGGAGTAGTGTGTGTAATTCCATGTGTAAGAGAAATGTCCCTTTTGGCAACTATTACTACACAACACATGCTGCATATTCTACTGTCTAAACACTGATGATGTCAGCACCCTATAAGTACAGCAGGAGAAAGTGATCTCACCCAGTAATGCAAACAGCGCGCTCTGCTACTGCGTCTCTCACAAATGATCTAACATAGTTAGGTAGGGGTTTGTATCCTACAAACGTCATGTGTATTTTTGTCACACAGTTTGTCCATGTGTGTGGGGTGTTTTTCCCAATATTGCACGACATACATTATATCAGTAATGTCGATGCACACATGATGTATGTGTGTGCCACCTACACATATGTACCTGTGAACTGCAATAGTTCCCATGTCCGAAGCCTGCCTCATGTGAATACATGGAATATGCATCAGACAACTGTATGACTGTGGTGTTCTGTGCAGGGGCTGCATGTGGTATGTGACTAGACAGTGTGGTTTGTAGATGGTGTCATCCCACCAGCGAGGAATGCATGACTGGTCTGGAGCATATAGTCCACATGTTGGTGATGAACAGGTGCAGCATGTTGTCACCTCTCGTGGGAGTGGTAACAAGAAGTTCCATAGCAATGCAGGGAATGAATGATAAGAACCCTTCAGATAGGGTCTTGGAGCTAGAGTAATGCTCACTCTCTATGTTTGGGTAGTTGCAGTACAACCATATAATGGTGTGTGTAGAGACTGTCATATTTCCAGTGTTGTCAGGAAGGCCAAGTGGGTCTCCTGGGTATGGGAGTGTGGGGTGTGCCAAGCTATGAACCTGAAGGCAGTCTAACCCACTGTTAGTTGCACATGGATAGGCTCTGATGCTTTGTGCAGGGCCACCAACCTGGGGGTGTGTGTATCTGAGGTGCCTTTGGATGCATCCCCCCTGTTCTGGTTTGGTGCATGTGTAGCAGACGACAAGCATGGTATCAGGAATGACCTGGCACTGATGGTGTGCACCTGGGAGCCTTGTACCAGGAGTCTGTTACTGTACGGATATTGCTGTACCCCATGCTAAGGACAGTTTCCACTGCATGCATCTTGAGGTTTACACTGCTGCTGTTGAGTAGCATTTCTATTAGTGTCCTATCCCGTGTGATACCTGTGTAGGTGGTTATGTAATGTCAGCCTTGCATACAAAGGCACTATGTGTGTAGCAACAGCCTTTGCCAATATACAACGGCCCATGGGTGACAGGTGCAAGTTGTCCCAAGCAAAGCAATGTGGCTTGTCCAGCATGTAATTCCACACTGACAGTAATTGGATCCCCTTTGAATGTCACTGAAACATAAGTTAATTGCAGAAACTGATGATCCTGTCTACATATTGTGACAGCATTCTTGGTGAGGGTGAGATGCTACTCAAGGCCAGGGTCATACCAGCCTGTGCCACAAGCTCAGAGAGCCCCTCTATGTCCACTAACATGTAGTCCAGGGAGGTGCATCAGAGGTCATACACACTGGCACAGACAATGACTGAGTCATACTTCTACATGCCTTGGAGTGACCGGTATGCTTGTGTTATGTGGTGGATCATAGTGCCCAACGGGCAGCTCAGTGTGACCGTCACCTTGTTCAGCCTGGTGAGCAGGACCTCAGTGTACCTGATGACAGAGGTACCTCATACAACTGTAGCAAGTATGTTGTCAAGCCGTATGGCCTGTGACTGTTTGGCACACAGGCTTTGTGAGCTATGTGTTGCACGTGCTCTGCTCTGGCTTAACATTTGCTTGTGTGTCTGCTTTGCAGGTGTCAGCTGCTCAGGCAGGATGCTATTCTGAGAGTCCAATAATGTACCTGTATGTTTCTGTGTTTGGATTGCGGTCATGGCAGGTCTATGGGAGACTGGTACTGTATTCACTGTAGTATCCCACTCCACCCGACAGGGAATGCCAGTGCTGAGTTAACAGAACTTAGCCCCCAGTTTGGCTATGTGGTGGCATCTCTCACATGTGTTGTACGTGTATGGGAAGGGGAAAGGGTTGTCTGGGTACATGAGGAAGCTGAACCATTGCCACATGACTCACAGATTCACCAACTGGACCTGAGAGTAGATCGACAGGTGACCTTTGCACATGCTACCATAGCATTGTGACTCCGATACTAAGTAACGACACATAGGGCCAATGGGGAACAAGGTACTCAAGGTGACTATGGGAGGGTGTAGTGCTCCTGATTTGTTAGTGCTGGCATATATGAATGCTGTCTTGAGCAAATGCGAGGTAAGTCATATGCAATGTGTTACAGGCAAGCTACATGCAAACAGGACAAACAGTGACGTTCTGTCAAGTGAGACATGGACATCAGTACAGTAAGCAATACAGATGTCACTAGGGATCCACAGAGGCACTGTAAATCTGCACTGCAGGTGGAATCAGTGTTTCAGGAACATAACAGGCAAACATGCATACAAACAAAGCTACAGTCAGCAGGTCTGTATGTAGACTATGCTACAACAAACAAGGTGTACGACTTCCAGTAGGTAACAGTGCATATATGCAGGCACTATAAGCCAGTACCCAGACATTCACAGGTCAGATGGGCTGGGTCCAGCCACACCCCACACAAGTGTATAGACCACGTACCTTTGTAATGTTGAATTACTGGCCTGATACCCAAGTGTTCATACCTGTAATAATACACATGTCAAATAACAGACACTGAGCCCTCACTCAGCAGTTCCAGACTTAGTATGATGTATGCTACCTGTCCTGGCACCACAGTATCCTTGACATGTATGGACAGTCTCCCTCCTGTCATAGTTAGTTCTGTGTTTCGGTGCTGTCATGCATGGTATGAGGTGTGACCTTGTAGTGCCAGTGTGCTTTTGTGAGCCTTGAACCTGTTGCGTAGTACTGCACAGATATCAACATCCTGAAACATCCGCATTGCAGAGTCGTGTGTGGACAGCATGCAACTCGCAGTTGACATGACCATCATTGAGTATCAATATGTACATTGTTGTATCCCCTGTGCTACCTATGTAGGTGGCCATCCCTTGACAGCCTCACCACCAGTATGCAAAGATGTGCAGACAGAACACTGTGGTAATTACTAGGGGTGTACAAAACAATACAATGACATTCATACTGTAACTGCATCAGGCATGCTGGGATATATCCACAATGATATCATTACACTGTACTGCTGTCAACATCATACTATTACAACACGTCTATGTAGTCACCCTGTGCATCAGTACCATGTTAACCTGTTCCTGCACTGATTTTCCAGATTGCAGGAGGTGGCACAGTTTCATCATATGCACAGGGTGTGTACCTGGTATGCCTGAGTCTGCCACTGATACAACCAATTGACATGTCTGTGTGTGTGTTGGTGAGGGACAGCAGTACAAGATGGGGCAATGTTGATGCAGTGTGTGCGTGTATGCATTAGCCCTAGGTGTTATCACTTTGCATGTGTGTATGAATGCACACAGTCCCACCTCATGGCTGCCATATACAGGTGTTTGTGGACGGCGACAGACTGTACCTGCGAGGTCTTACAGATCACTGTTTGTGACCACGGACATTGTACCTGTGCCTGGCAGGGGTGCTACGGACCATATCAGGTACTAAGCCAGGCTGGGTGCTGTCATCAGAAGCAGGTGGTTGGTGACTGGAGACAGGTCCCTGTTGGGACTGTCCAGCGCCACGTGCACGTGGTCTCCTGGGGTGGTCTGATGACAGCACAGAGCCAGCATTGCTGGGGCTGCTGCTGGCACTATGTGAGCAGCCGTGGGCCTGTTGTCTTCTGCGATAGCTGCCAGCTGCTGCTGTTGCTGGCATACGTCCACATTGATGCCTCAACCGTCCACCATTGCCCTGGCTCATGGACATGTAGTTGTGGAACAGATCTAATGTGTCCCCCCAATGTCTGTTAATGACCTCGGTGAAGTTACGGATGGCAGCCGCAACATCACACATACTGTCACTCATGGCTGTGCAACATGCTCTCAGCTCCCTCAGACCCTGTCTGGTGTACCGTTCCATACGCGACTGTGCCTGCATTACAGTCCGAAACATAGCTGAGGTTGAAAGACCTCTGTGGGCACGTCTGACAGGGGCAGTATGCCCACAGATGCTCCCACGAGAACCCCTGGACGTCTGCCTGTGTGGCACCATGTCAGGACCCTGGCCACGGCTGATGTGTGGGAATGCATGTGCCACTGATACCACATTACCCTGGTCAATGCCCACTGTATCCTGTCCATCACCTATGGACACTGGTGACAAAGGATGTATTGGCAGGATGACTGTGCGCATTGATGGGGTCGACAGCTGTGTAGTGTCAATTGGCTGACCAATGACGGACCCTGGCACACCTACCTTTGCCATTACATAGGCATCATCATTATCACTATCCACAGCAGCTGATTCAGGTTCCCTGCTGCACAACACCAGAGCAGCACCAGAACCTGTGGGAGTAAGACAGGAAACACAGTTTACAATGTGTACACAATGTCACCACTGATACACACATGCACACATGCACACATTCGTACATGCGCACATGCGCACATGCACACATACACACATGCGCACATGCACACATGCGCACATGCACACATGCACACATCCGCACATGCGCACATGCGCACATGCGCACATGCGCACTCCTCAGTATATGAGATATCAACACACACACACAAACACACCTGCAATCAAACACATAGCACTACTGCTTCAGCCTATTATTACTATTAGTATCAAGAGTATTGAAGGTAATGTTATTACACACTCACCAGCATGGATAGGCTGCCTTGCTGTTACACCAGAGGGACCTGCAGAAAAGAGACATTTATTGTCAGTGGGAACAACTGTGCCATTGATACTGTGGGCATGATACAGTTCAGTAGTGCAACAGTTATCTTCCACAGGTGTACTGCTGATATTGAGGATATCACTCTTGCACAATAATTACCAAGATTACAGCTACAAAACGAGGACACACCTCACACATGCATAACCTAACGGTGTACAGAACGGTCAATTATACACATGGCATGTTACCTGCAAGCTCTGTGTCCTGCTGCTGTGTGGCTCCATCCTCCATCATTACACATGTATGCTGCTGCTGTTGCTGTTGGGCTGGAGCCACAACACTTAGGAGTAGTCCCTCCTGTCTGGTGAGGGGGGGGATGTCTAGACACCCCACCACCTGTGGCAAGCTGCTGCCTGTGGATATCCGACACACGCTGACGGACATTTCTAATTAAATCACTACAGAGATGGCGTACCTGCTCATATGTCCGGTTATGTGTGCCTATGTCATTTACCCGACGGACCAGGTCTTGCCACAGTGCAGCCCTCTCCTGCTGGTTCTGGCTTGTGCGGGAAAAGAGTACAGCGAAATCCCGCACCAGGCTCTGGTGTATCTCTTCCTCCTCTGCAGCGGAGTAAACAGGGCTCCGCTGGTGAACCATAGCCCTAAAAAGGAGAAGGAAAATATGTCAGCAAACTATGGCACACATAATATACATAATACTCGACTGCAGTGATATAACTTAACCACCATATATAGCATCTGTCTGTCTTTTGGGGGGATACACATGTAAATGACCAGATATCAGTGCTCATCCGACAACTGTGAAACAGTACCTGGCACACTCCATACGACAGACTAGTATACTTCAGCAGTCAACACACTGTTTCAGGTACAATACACAACCTCACACTGGGGGTTTGTATCAAGGTACTGTATGGGGAACATTATCAGCCCATGCACTGCACACAATGCACGTTACATATTTCACTGGTAATGAACACTACTCTTACTTGCCATAACCCTACCTACACCGCAGTGACATACAGGGTAACACAGCACAACATATAGCAATGTAGTATGTGTCGATCGCAATAACTCACACACCTGTCTCTGGCCTCACACCAAGGACACACACTACCATGACAGACAGACAGTCATGGTGAGCAATCACACCAGCACACAACATGCACCCAGTCACTGGCACACTCATTCCACCTTACATATTTCATTTGCAATGTGTTCATGGGTGTGCATTGTGTCTTAGGTAGGTAGTGTGCTTTTGGCCCTGTGCCTACAGCAGCATACTGTTATGCTACCCTGTCCCTTGTGACACATGTGTTATGATCGTACCTGCTCCTTACAAACAGTTACACAGGGTGACTCATATAGCATATTACCTATCTGCATAACATTCAGCAGGGGTATGTCTGACATCTACTCATGGGGAGCCTTGCTTCTTAATTCTGTGTGGTCTACTACAGGGTATGTCGTATCTGTGGGTAGGGTCCTGTCCCTCCACCATGTGCTATATACTGCAGTGACAAGGACGACAGACATAGGTAATTTGTGTTGTGGATGTTGGTGGTGTTACCATGGTTGTTAGACAACTGTCATGGGTGTGACTGAACTGTGTATATACAGCAGTGGTAACCTCTATGTAGGTAGTCTGTGTGCGCTCTGTGGTCTTGTCATTCACTCTGCATAGGTATTGTGTTTGATTGCATTGGCACAGTTACTTGCATATGTCTGTGTCCTTCTCCATATCTGTAGCTGTCATGGGAGGTACATACCGTGTAGGACATTGTGGGGTGTGGAGGGGTACAGTGACCTACATGTCCATAGCTGACACACCATGTCCGCTGACACATTCCATGTACAGGTATTACAGGACTAGTGTGCCACTGTGTATATCAATGGGGAGCATATTGTACACTTGTTGCCCCTGTTCCCCCCTGACACATGCAGTGGTGGGCAGGCATGCCCATATGTGGTGGTTACTGCTGTCAGTGTTTTTGAATGGGGTATGGTACTCCAGTATCCACACTGGTGTTCACTCCATGCCTTTGACACCAGGCACCTGTTGCAAGACATCTGCACACATGTGCCTCACACAGTATATATATATATATATATATATATATATATATATATATATATATATATATATATGTGTATATATATATATATATATATATATATATATATATATATATATGTGTGTGTATATATATATATATATATATATATTGATATATTTATATCTGTATATATATATATATATATATATATATATATATATATATATGTTTGTATATATGTATATAATATGTATATATAGATGTAGATATATACATATAGATGTGGGGAGAGAGGGGAGAGAGTGAGAGAGAGAGACAGAGGGAAAGTGATAGTGAGAGGGGGTGGGACAGAGAGAGAGATAGTCATATACACACATATCTGTTGTCAGTCAGATCTATCTGTATATGTATATGTATCTACATATATCTATATATGTATGTGTGTATTACATATATCTGTACATACATATTCTACCAATCTCGATGTCTGTGCAGTAAGTGAGAACCTGGTTCAAGGCTCCTGAGAGCACACCAGCGGTACCAGGCTATACCCCGTATCATGCTTTTTGGCCCCAGGACTCGGGACAAAACAAAAAGGGAGGGGGTGTGTCCATATTCATGAAGGACACCCACACCTCCAGGTTACTGGCAACACATGAAGCATCACAGACCATCCAGGTGTAGATAACCGTAGGCAAACCTGCTATACAACTGGTAGCATGTTACAGACCACCCTCCCAATCTCAGGAACCACAGTCAACCTTCCTGAAGACATTGGAGGATATGAATGTCCCACCACACACCATCATATTGGGAGACTTCAACTACCCTAACATACACTGGGTGCATTATTCTACCCCAAGCACCCTAGCCCAAAGGTTCCCGGAATTCACTAAGTCAAATGCAATGGAACAGCTAGTCACCTCTCCCACAAGGGGTGATAATATACTAGACCTGATCATCACAAACATGGGGACAATGTGCTACACACCAGAAGTTTACCCCTCACTAGTCACATCTGACCACAGACTAATCCCCCTGGATATACATATCCCACCTCCCCCACAACACAAAAGACTACAGTGGGAAACCTCTCACATGCCGACTTTACACTTCTTATAACTGAGTTGGTATCCTTTATGCCCACTGGGCCAGTGGAAACCACATCTCACAATGCAGACACCTTCACATATGCTTTCTACGGACATCTCCATGAATGCATGGATCATGCAATCCCAAATAAAACCAAGACCCTCTCCACCAAGGGCAGGCGTCCTGTCTGGTGGACCCCAGCATTGAACAAATTGTATAACAACAGAAGGTAGCTACTGCACGGCAGAGCAGTATTCTATAGAGCTAAGGCATCTCTGATCAGCACTAGTAGAAAGATGCGTTTTGTCATACAAACATGCAAGGCCAACAATGAGAGGGACATCGCTATGGACACTACAGATAACCACAAGGCTTTCTTCTGCTATGTTACACACCTGGGTGGGAACCCTCAGATATGTTCAAAGTTAGTTCACAGTGACAAAAGCTACACTGAACACACAGATAATGCCAACATTCTGGCAGACAGGTTCAGTGCAGATTTCTCCCCTCCCTCACCCACACATGAGGAATTACTTATCCCAGCTGACTGTAACCTCCCTGTCATCTCAGATGACCAGCTGGGAACCACCCTCAGCAAAGCTGTAAACACAGCATCAATGGGACCCGACGGTATTGCAGGTTGCATGCTACATGAACTCCAAGAGGAGCTACACACGCACATTAAATGCTATTCAACCGTAGCCTTACTACAGCATATGTACCTGGACACTGGCATACAGCAACAGTAGTCCCACTCCACAAAGGAGGCACCTCTACAGACCCTGGTAACCACCGCCCCATAAGCTTAACCAGCCTGGTCTGCAATGCTATGGAAAGGATCATTATGGAACTCATACACAGAGACATTGGGGACTTAGACACTTGATCCCACCCGGTTTGGCTTTTTAGAGGGCATATCCTGCCTTATGAACCTGGTTGACCTTTTCAAATCAGTCACTAGAGCCATTGACGAGGGCACAGTGGTCCATACAGCCTACCTGGACTTGCCTACGGCTTTCGACACAATACCATACTCTGGCATCATAGACATGATCAACAGCTGAAATGTACATCCATATGTCACAAGATGGGTTGCAAACCGGCTAATGGATAGAAACCCTACAGTCAAACTCACTGGTGCCATGTCAGACTCAGATCCAGTCACAAGTGGTGTCCCACAGGGCTCTGTCCTGGCACCGCTCATGTTTAGCATATAATTCTCAGATGTGGAAGCAGACATGGGAGGGTAGTGGCTGACAATGTTCAAAGATGAATGCATACTAGGCGCCATAGTCGATACACCAGCTGACACAGACATCCTGCTGAAAGGCCTCATGGACACCGACAACTGGTGCCGGAGTCATGGCCTTAAACTGCATGCCACGTAATGTATAGTCATACCCTTTCGGACGGACAAGGTACCCACATATTATCACATAGACAGTAACCCAGTGAGTACAGACAAAGTAATCGGAGACCTGGTGACACTGATCGATACTGACCTCTCATTTGACACCCACGTTGCCAAAGTGGTTGGATAGACTTCCTACCTTGCTCACCTTATCATGAAGGGATTCACATCCAGATCAAAAGGGGTCATTGTACCCCTATACTCCTCCCTTATCAGGCCCATGACTGTGTACTATGCCCCATTTGGTATGTACCTCACCTGGCACTTGCAACAGCTAGGGGGACCCCATAAGTACATCACCAGGAGGATCAATGGTCTCCAACAACTTTCACATGCTGCCAGACTAAAGTAACACATGCTCTATTCCATAACATACTGCCTACTTAGCGGTGATCTGTGCCTGATGTACAAGGCCATGTCCAATCAGGTATTGATGGACATGTTCCACCTCATACAATCCAAATCCATCAGAACCACAACAGCTACAGATTTAAACCTCAGCACATATATGAATAGGGCATACTGTAGGGACAGATCCATCACTAAGAGGCTTCCCATACTGTGGAACAGGATCCCAGTTCATGTTAGGCAGAGACCCTCACTGACACTCTTCATGTGAATTCTTGACGAGTGGATGGGAGATCATAGATTTACACCAGGGGTCATCTCTGTGTCACTACTAGACAGAGGCACAGTAAACTAATGCTATTATGTACAGTGGTCTTCACTGTGTCTCTGCTATACAGAGGCACAATTTTATAAAGCTATTCTATACACTGTCTGCAGATAGCCTAGTACTAAACTATGACACTGTGAAACTATATGTCTATGTATTTCTACATCCCTCTCTATCTATGTATACACATATGCATATTATATATATATATATATATATATATATATATATACATACATACATATCTCGATATACATACGTATACACACACATATATATATATATATATATATATATATATATATATATATATACTCCTTTTTAGTTCCACATATGTATACACACAGTAACGTACTGCTGAACATCCATTACTGTACAACCTACTTGTACATTGCACTACAACTTACATTGCTATGTGCACATAGCTACCTTCACATACATATGTATGTAGAGCCTTCAGTGACAGTTGCAGTATGTCCTCGGCCCTATGCACATCTTCCTATACATAGATACAGACCAATAACACATCTGGAGGGTTCACAGTATGTAGACTATTATAGTAGTACTTTACATTACCTGTGTTTGTTGCAGCTGTTTGCGTAGGCTTGCAGTTACTTGGCCTGCTGTCAGCCTCTTTGTTTTGTTGTTACAGGTTTTTTTTTTCTTTCTCTTTCTTTCTTTCTTTCTTTCTTTCTTTCTTTCTTTCTTTCTTTCTCTCTCTCTCTCTCTGCCTCCAGCGGGTGCAATGAAAGTATTGCATTTGTGGACTGGGAGTACAGGATGCTTTTGTAGGTATCTGCACATGTCCATGTGATGGCCTCTGCACCAATTGTTAGCCAGCATTTACTAATTGCATGCAGCCTGTTGTGTGGTGATTGCAGTTCTCACTGTGATTACAGGACTGTGCTATAAAAAGGTCTGTTAGGTAGGCGTTGCCCTTTCAGATTATCAGGGTGGGGACCATGCTGGTTTGCTGTGGACACTGTTCTGTGAGTGTAAGGGTTGGTATGTCTCTTATATTTCAGGCTGTGTTGTAGACACTGCAATGCATGTTGTTCTGTAAGCTGAGTATTCCTTCCTCCAGTGTCCTCTTCTCCATGTGTATGTAAACTGACACCTACGACTAGTAATACTGTGTATATGGGTGTGTGTGCTTTCCTGTGGGGATTGTGGTGTAACTGGTATATAGCAGTGGCTCTTGCAATCTGTTGCTATGGCTTCAATATTTGGCCTTTACATTCACTCCTTGTATGCCTGCTAGGTGTCTTTCCTGTAATGTGTTGCTATGGCTTTCCTATTTTCCATTTACATTCACAGCTTGTAATGCTTGCTAAATCTGTTTGGGCAGCAATTCCCTATGTGTTTGTTGTGGTAGGGTGTTACTGCATGCAGTGTGGTCTGGCCATGGTGTGGGCCTTGACACTTACAAGGGTATTTGATCATGCTGCTGAGCAGGCCTCAGATACTCTGAAGTGCATCTTTTATCAGCCTCATGGAATGGTACATAGCAGTGGGATACTCCAATGACATATTCTGATATTCTGCAGTTGTGACTGTGGGTTATTTCAAGCATATGTATTAGTACACCATTTGTGACGTGCAGGTGGTGCATACCTTCAGTCATTCATAGCTACCATTGCATGTATAGTTACACCTTTCTGACTGCTGTTAGTACATTTGACAGGGTGTCAGTGGGGAACAGTTGACATTTGTTTTCACATCAGGGGCATCCCTGTAACTCAGTCACAGTTGCTATGTCTGATCTCTTAACTATTAAACTATGGCAGTGTTTATCCTGTTCTATGTGTGTGGCTTGCCAGATGCTACTGTGAAATTATTACCTAGTAGCTACCAACTAGCATGACTGTTTCTCAGCACACAGTACTATTTTAGAAATCCACTAGATTTGACAGTAAATATACATGACATGCTTTGTGTACTAGACTTGCTATATTCCCTTTACATTAATTCCTACTATTTTATGATATATTTCTTTCAGCACAATGTTCTTGTACAGCAGTCATGGCTTAGTGGTAAGTCATGCAGACTAGTGTTTCCAAGGTCCTGGGTTTGAGACTGAGGGAGGTATTTTATTTTGCTGCTGAGAAAACTACAGGCCTTGTCATTCAGAGTGACTAAGGCACTTTTAAGCAGTTGTAAGCGGGTTAGCTCTGGTTTGCATGGAGGTCACGCATGCGCACTGCTTAGCTTCGCGCACACACGCTTAGCTAAGCACACAGAAGCGCACACCCACTTACTACTGCTTAAAAGTGCTTACTCTCATGCACACCCGCACTATTTTCTTTTAAAGAAAAGAAAATGGGGAGATAGGAAAGTGGTGTAAAAGGGGGCACAAAGAGGGTAGGACAGTAGGAAAACAAGCTCGGGTTTTGCAGGAGGGATGTAGGAAAGGCCCATAGTTGCCCATTTCTTCATCAGCAACAGCTGTGCATATGTTTGTAATTTGGTGTGAAATTTGAAACCTTCCACCCCTGAGAGAGGTGTGAGGACAACAATAATATTTGTTGTACAGCCAATTGTAATTGCCAGTTTACATGTCCAGCAGACATGTGTGCAGAATGGGCAGCTATGTATGGGGCGTAATTTTTTTGTGGGTACAGAGTGCCCTTTTTTTTTTTCAGGTGAGAGTGGTATGTCAGGTACGGGAAGTCGGTATAGCTGGGGAGGTAGGTAGGTAGTGGAGGTTAACAGACAAGACAAACAAGATGCATACAGGGGTGGTGTATGACACATGTGGGGGGGTTACACAATTGACGGGGATGGATGTTTGGATATCTCAAACCCATGAGCCCACAGTTGGCAACAGTGGAACTGAGATCCCCACCCATGGGCAGTTGCCACTGTGCCTTCACTGCCCAGGATGGGGCTGTGCTGGGGCTGTGTAGGCTGGGCAGCAGGCATGCCCATGAGTTTTGCCACCCATGCCTCAAGCTGGCGTATGGCCCAAGCACAGCGTGCCGGATCTCCCTATGCACCACAGTCAGGACACTACGGAGGGTGAGTGGATGTTTTCCTCCGCCACGCCAGAGGGGACGAGCCCCATCCCCTGCAGTGCTTCCACCCACAGGTGGCACAGGGCCACTGGAGGAGGGACCGGCCTGGGCACTACTGCCAGGTGCACTCACCAGCTGAGGTGGGAGAGGTGGGTCTGCTGGAACCTGCCTTCTCTGTCGTCCTATGTTTTGCATTATTTAGTGACAGTTTGGGTTAGTAACTTGCAATACCATTCACAATTAGTTGTAACAGCATGCATTAGTATTCCCATTAATCAAACACCCATAAATTCAAGCCGTTGAACAGCCAGCATAACACATGCATAATTTGAACAACAGTACACATTCCAACAACATGCAGGGTTGAGTGATGGCAACAGGCCATCAGGTTTGGATGTATGAACAGGGCACATGCATCAACGTACATGCAAATATGTATGAACCAACAGGACAATTGTCCAGGGGTGTTAATTGTGGATACACAAACCCATTTCACGTGGAATGGATTATTTGTGGTTATAAGGTAGGGTGAAGAAATATTTCATTAACAACTTCAAATACCTATACATATGCTGTACATTTCTACTAGCTGCAGATATATACACACTACAGGTCTGACTACAGTTTCCTATGTGACAACTTATTCATGTTGGTGATAGGAATGTTACTGCTACATCAATATACATTTCATTTTTATTCATACACATTCATATCTGGCTCTCTTCAGCTACATCATCCTGCTACATTTGCTTTATATGGCTCTAGACAACTGTGGATGTTTGGTATTTCATACAACCATACTATCTGCATATTGCAAACTGAGAGCAACATATCCAGATTTTGGGACACACATTCCAGCTTCAGTACTTTTTTCAACACATGTTGCTGTTTGATTGAGCCTGTCACATTCATTTCATTCTGTACTGACTGCAGTATACTTTATTCAGGAGTTATTACTACTTTATTGGTGGATTCATACCTCTTTCTCACACTCTCTCACTTGTTTTATTTTTACAAATCTTTCCAACAGTCTCACTTGTGTCATGTTTCAGAATTTAAACAGGGATATATTTCACACGTGTGTTTTACTCAGCTTCTGTAGCTGTACTTTTCAGCCTGCTGCAGGTTATGTACTATTATATTACAGGTGGAACATCTTTATTTCAGACTTGTTTCATTTTTATTTTTGGATTACAGGCTGCTTCACACTTATGTAATCAAACAATACTAGCAAAATCTCTCTTACACTGTTATTTGCACTTTTTATTAATAAGTGACTACCCTGCACTCTTTTGCAAGCTGTCATACTTATATTTTTTTACAGTTACAGGGAGAGAATTAATGACCGACCTGGTGGTGCAACTGCACCAGCCTATCGGCATAGGCTCGACGGTTCCTGGAACAGACACCTGCAGCTGTAATATCAATGAAGTAATATTGGAATACACATCTCCATAATATCAGCTAGGTTAATTACTTACATAAATAATTAAATGTAACTTAGTAGTGGGGCATTGGGCAGTTGCCGGGCCTCCTGGATCCAACGGTTCAGTTGGTCCTGCTTCCATCTCTTCAGGTCCGCATGGTGGTAATGGACCTGTTCACCAGTCCTTGGTATTCCTGTGGCACTGGTGAGATCATGTGCCAACCGGTCCCATGCCTCAGCCCTATATGCTCCCCACAGGACCTGGCCCTGCATGAGTTGGGCCTCATGATCATGGACAAGGAGCCAAACCATATATTTGGACTCCTCAACACCCCACCTCTGTGCTCGGAAGCAACTACCCTCTCCTACACCTGCCATCCTGACTGCAACTCGGTTCCACAATCGGTTATGCTGTGTATTCCCGCCTATGGGGCTTATATATGCCGTTTTTCCCTCACTTATCTGTGATTGGCCATTTTGGAATTGTATCAGCTTCACAAAACCTGCTTTGTCATGCTCTTCTTTCCATTCATTCCTATATATATGCTATTACTGCATTTCTAAGAGCAACTGTCATGGCTTAGTGGTTCAGTACTTTGACTATGGTGCATGGTATCCTGAGTTTGGGCCTGGCCATTGCTTTTTATATTTTATGACTGTCTACACAGGCTAGAAGGTGTGTCTGTGTAAAGGCAATTTTGATACAGGTTGCTCAACGTTGCCCGTCGCTTAGCCTGTTGGCACGGTGCACAGCTCTGCGCAAACGGGTCACGCTGGCTTACGCACTGTTCGGCTGTCAGCATGCATATTATGCTCAGCTCAGCTATGGACACACAGTTTCAGCGTGTTAGAACTCTGCTCAACCCAGGGCACTCCTTCTACACCTGTTAAACCACTACTCACCTACGGGCACTCATTTTACACCTGTTAAAACACTGCTCACCTATGGGCAGATATACTCAGCTTGTTAGAGTGTAGCTCAGCTATAGGCATTTCTGACATTTTTTTTTTCACACATTTCTTCATAATCCATGGCCCATTTCATTACATTTTACATAAAAATAATTTTATACATGTACATATATGTCAGTGGATTGTTTCATGCTTATTTCACTAAAAATAAAAATTGATGTTGTGGGGGCTCGAACCATGACTGCCTCCTGTTCAGCCGACGTCCCTACTGCTACGCTATTGCTTTTTGTCTTACTTTGCATATTTAGTTCTTATATGCTTTTCCACTGACTGCTAACTGTGGCTAAGCGACGGGCACGCCCGTGCAAATGAGCGCACTCATGGGCAAACATCTTTAAAACTTATAAAAAAAAATGTAACATGTTCATTTTTACATTTTATGTTCATAGTCTGTGGGGGCATGTGTTGTGTTGTGTTTATTCACATTTACACGGACTATGTCGTGGTGGTTTACTTTCGGGACTTTTACTCTTCTTGGGGCGTGTCCGTTTGCAGGGCTCACCCTACCAATGCCCCCCACTGTCTTACATGGACGTGTTAACCTTAGGTGTGATTCAGCATGCCTTCATGCATATGCATGGCATGCTGACGTCACACCATTTAACTGCAGCCTCCGTGTAAGCCTTGTAATTCTTACACGGAGGCTTCGTGAATCCTGCCCATTATGTATTAAAACTAAATCCTAATTCGCCTGCCTTTTAACATAGGTCTAACAGGTACTCCATTGCTCAAGCCTGGCTCCTTATCTGCCCTTAATCTAACAATCCATTTAGCCTCACACTGTTCAGTAAAATTGATCACATCACCCCTTCTTATTGAGGGTGAATTCACTTGTATAATACTCTCCAGACCATCTTGGAGAGTATTCTCATCTTTTCCTGCAGTCATTTTGAATGCAGTATGCAGATTTAGTATATTTACCTATATACCAAGACTACTTCCCATATGCAGCAAGATTAGTTTAGAAAGTTAATGTCTGATTTTTCTGTGATTATAAGATGAGCAACTTTTTTTCTATTGCTGATTTTAATTTTCACTATTCGGTTATCCAGCCTGGTGTTAGCTTCCCCACCAGTGTATTCTAAGTATAGGCTTTTAAACAGGTTTCGATCAGACAACCTTTCTGAATATATGAAGTTTTCCAGCCTTAGGATTTTTTTTCAAAAGGGATTGTTGTACCTTTTCAAGTTGTTTTAGGACACTTGTTCAAAGCCTACCAGATGCTGTGCAGGTCAGATCACTGAGGTTTGATACTGCAGTCTCTTTAGCATGTCTACACATGATCTTTGGAATATAATGGGTGATTGAATATGCTTATTGACTGATCGATACACAGACTGGCTGACATTTAAATTGTTTTCCCATGCCCTAAATCATTACAGATTGTGACATTACTTTTGTCTTTCATTTTATTGTCTCTAAATATTTAATTGCAGTGTTAATTGATATGATAATTTCTTTTGAAAGAATTGATAAGATTTTAAATACTGGAATTGACTGGAATTAGACTGGAATGAATGTCTTTATCTGTTAATTACCCAAACTTGTGCTGAACAGGTGCCAGTCACTCCTTTAAGTCTTTTTGTACTTTTCAGAATAAATTCTGCACATGCTGTAGTTTGGTTAAGAATGGTTTATTAGATGTTAACAATATCCAAATACTGTTTCCAGTTGCAACCAATAACAGTCTGTATAAATTCTGGAATGCTGGACAACAGAAGCAGTACTTATAAATATCCAAAGTTTCAGCACATATATTCTGATTCTCCTGAATAATATAAACTGAAAGTGTCTGTACTGCAAAGACTTTTTGTGTATCAGTCCAAAAGCTAACTTAACTGTGTCTAAAGTATTTCCTAATAATATCAAAAAGCCTGTGATGTTTTATATGCATCTTTAGCCTTGGTTTCCAAACCTTGTCTTGCATGTGCCCCACAGTCTATTCTTTATCTAGCATTCCATTGCAAGTAAACATATATTTCCCTTAAGAAAATTCTGTAGCTCTCCCTGAGAATTGTTATTTTTGTATATCTCATGCTTAATCAGCAAGATTATCTTTTCATTTCTACTGAACTGTCTTTCACTTCAACTGAATGCATACGTGCAAACAATAGTCTGACTCTATATTTCCAGGCCTATTATTCCACCTTAATGTACTATAGTGAAGTCACTAAAAATGCATTGAAAACCCTCAGTCTAATGGCTCACCTTTGGATCCCTGACTAAAGTTTACAGGGACCTTCTTTTGTAGTTATCTCAGATTCGTATTACTAATTAGTGTAATCTGGTTTGAAGATAGCCACCTCACTCACAATTTGTAGATGTATCCCGATAGATTCTGATGTCCTTTATGGTCCGAAATGTACTATTAGCTAATACCTCCAGCAACTTGGCTAATTTACATAATTTCCTAATAACTTTAACAGCTCCAGATGCAGGAAATATACCTGCTCCAGTGATTACCCCATTACCCAGATCACTAGTCTTTAGAGTCTCTCAGTCTTAGTTGTGATGCATGGGTGATATATCTAAAACCATCACATTATTCTGAAAATCAGTGTCTTCTAATTTTGTGGTTTCTAAAACTGACTAGGCCAGGTAATACTTTCAACACTGATGTTCCAGACACAGCAGGAAGAAAATGCCATATACATCCTCAACCTGTCTCTGTGAGTCTTTAGTTAAGTTAGACAGAGTACAAACTGTTAACCCTGCCTATTTTTCATCCCTATCTCTGTATGCTGTAATGGTAAAATTACACTGCTTATTGCCTGTTTTCTACCTTATGAACTAGTGCCTTATTGTACCATAATGTGTCTCTCTTGTAGCAAATGAAACCTTTCCCTGTTGTCCAGAGATTTAAATGTTCAAACATAGTCATGTATAGTCAGTTTTCTTTTTTATTATATAGTCTATCAAGCATGATCACTATTTACTGAAGACTAACTGAAATCGGCACTAGAGGGATACCTTTATAACTAGTCTTAAAGCATAATTACCATATACTGCATTAACTTACATCTGTAAATTTTCAGCTAGATTTGTTAATAATTTGATTTACTTTTTTAATTTCTATGTGCTGTAATAGATGTCTGCCTTCTAAATATGTATCTTAAGTATCCTGTAAATATTTAAGAGCTATGATAGTTTAATAAAACATATGCTTTCTGTATTTCAGATCTATACCTTTGCATAGTCTGTCAGTGTCCTTTTACGTTTTTATCTAATGTACAATAATTACGTAAAGTCCACTGTAATCTGTAAATTAATTAACAAATTTAAGCCTGCCATGTGAGTATATTAAATAATTATTACTACCTATTCTTTAGATAACTTGTTTTAATAAGCCTATTACAAAAATTCTGTCAATTTACCCTTAAAACTAATGACTGGATAATGTGATGTGTGATATAATTGCATGTTGTAACTGAGGATGAATGTTATATTCTGAAATTTGACTGAAATGTACTATAATGAATGCATAACTGAGTATGAATCTCATATTCTGAACCTTGACTGAAATTTACATTAAAGTGATACATATTTATAATGAGCAATTAAAATAGCTCTGTGTAATCTGGAAACTAACTAAACTAACACTAAAGGAATATCTTTTGCCAATGTTACCTGAACACAGATAAAAGCATAAAAGAATAACTGAAATTGGGTAAATGTATGTTCTGCAAACTAAACTGTGAGTACCTTTTTTCTGTCAGACTTGTCTGAACATAGATAAAAACACAAATTGAAAAGTAGTACTGTTATACAGTTGTCTGAAAACATGAGAACATTTACATACTTGATGTAACTCTAATTTACATAAATGCACATCTGTTGTATACAGTTTTTTTGTAGATAGTCAGCTTGTGCACTACAGCTCTTGCCAAGTTTAGGCCTTACTCTGCATTGCCCCAGTCACTGCTGAGGTGTTTTCAATGTCCATGTGTCCTTTTCTGTGTCCCTTTTTTTTCTTTGGTCTTCCAAACCTCCCCTTTTCCATCTCTTTTGCAAGGCTGGTGACTGATATTTTTGACTGTATTTAAAATCAACCTAGAAATCATTTCTGCAAATCACAAAAAAAAAACAGTAGCAGAATCTTAAAATAAAATTTGCATCTTTAACAATTACAAACTGATAGCAGTGCTTGTTGCCCTGACTTTATTTACATTTTTCAGCATGAAATAAACATATGCTGCTAAAAAATTCTTGTAAGTCTGTAAGCAAACGGATATTGTACTAGAGTGAACTAAACCAATGTTACTAATAAATACACTGCTTTTTCCCTTACTTCCTTTACATTTTTCTGCATGAAATAAACATACATTCTTGTAAACTGGTAATTAAACTGATAATGTAGTATAGTGAATTAAACTGTTAGTAATATATTCTTGCAAGTCTGTAATTAAACTGATAAGTGACTGCACTGAAATTGAAAGGCTTTAACTTTTTATCAAATCATATGAAAAGCTCAGTGGCATTGATTTTTCTTGTCATAACCTCAAATTAAACTAAAGTAGAAATTTAAGACTGTATTAGTATGTCAACATTTTTTGCATTTCTGCACTTCTTTAAAATTAATCTTAATTGTTGAACTTTCTGCATTTACTCTGTGAACCACAGGTACTAACATACTATTTTGTGTGTAAAACTCCACACACTGTCTTAATATAGCCATTTCTTTAGCTGACACCATCTAATTTTTCAGTACTACTGAATGCTCCAAGACTTTTTCATTACTCTCTTCAATTTTCTTGGATAAATAGTGAGAAATGTAACTTCATAAACTGCCACTAAGAATATGAAACTTATCTTTACCATACTGTTTTATGGCATAAAGTACTGTCTTTAATTCAGCTCACTGAGCTGGCTTGATCTGGTGTGCTTGGTAACCTGCAATTTCTGCATGAAATGGATATAATCTTGAACTGTATACACAGACACATTTATTACTATAGTTGAACTGATCTCATTCTGGAAGTTTACTTGTATCTCCTTTATACAAGTATGTGAAGTTTTTTTATATAGTATGCACATTTACTACTAGAGATGAACCAATCTTTTTTTTTTTTTTCAAAAAACTTTTTATTGATAATCAAATAATGTAACATGACAGACATAACAAGAAAAATAGACATTACAATATGATTGTGCATTGATAGATTAAGATTAATTAAGAAATCATTTTATGTAAATAAAAAAAAAAACAGTTTAACTATATACAATATTTACAACAATACACATTTAACTGAAATGCAAAACACTATCTATCATAGGTGTTATATCAAAACAATCAAGTCTAGCCCAGATGGTTACATACAGTTGATAATGAGCGCAACTTTTTCCAACACTTTATTGGCGGGGCCAATTTTTGAGCTTTGACTGTCCTTTATACAAGTATAACATAAGAGTTGAACCTGTGGCTGTAATGATACATAATATTTATGATGCACCTTTTCTTGCATGAGATCTGAAATTTTGACTAATTTTCTGTCACTTACAGAAATTCTCTGTTGCAATGACTTTAATTTTTACATTCTGTAAACTAGCAATCTTTATTATGAATTATATCATTAATAGATTATATCTTAGACAGCATTTTTGTCTCTGGAAGCAATAAAGTTTGAATCAAAATATCTAAATTAATGCATCCTGATTTTCTGTTTTAATGTGGCAAGTTAGGAATGAAGATCTCTCAACTGGCCCAGGAGAATGGTGATATATCAACACTTTACTACCTCAAAATAATACAAAGGTATTAATGTTTGATCTTTATGTTTCAAAACAATAACATAAATTAATGATTTGCCAAATCTGTATAGGTAAACCCTTTATTATCTCCTGGGAATTAACTTGACTGTCATTTCTGGAATACGCTACATAAACATGTGATTTCAAAATGATAAATGCATACCATTAACTTTTTTTAGCTCAAATATGCTGGTCAGAGCTTCCAATTAGGAAGATTCTTGAAATCAGTAAAATTCATATCTGTCATGTGAACTAGAATTTATTAGCTTATTTTTAACCCATAAATGAAATAGCCAGTTCCATGTCTCTGTCATAACCAAATCTTCAAATTCTGTACACTTCCACAAACTACTGCATGCAAATTCTTACAAGTGTCATCATGTTTTAGCATTATTTTACATGTTGAGCAGACCATTTTTTATATGAATTCTCCATAAAATTCCACTTGTTATTGAAGTCTAAAAGAACATACAGCTCTGATGACATGGTTCCATACCTAGTAGGTGCTATTACTCTTCTAACTGTTAAGCACTGTAATCTTTGATTACCTTTAAATCCTGACAAAACTGTGCCCATTTGTGTCCTGTAATAAAGCTTGCTCTATTTGTAACTGGAGTTGATTTTTGGTGGAGCATGTCCATTAATTCGGGTTGGACATGACATTAGTTCAGGCACATGTCACCTCTGAGCAGGCAGCGACTGAATAGAGCTGGGTTTCTTCAATCTGGCAGCATATGACAGATTTTTCTATAAACAATGAAATATTGTCATGTCTTTCAACCTGATAATGTGAAGAGTACAGGTAAATAATCTGATTTCATCTGGATGTGACATCCTTTCATGATCAGGTGGGCAATGTAAAATCCTTTTTTGTAGAACCACTTTAGCAATGTAGTGTCAAAAGCCACTGACAACCCCCGTCCCTGATAAACTCTTCTAGTAGCAGTGGATTGAGCTATGGTCCCTGCATTTCTTCTGGTTACTTTGTTCTGAAAACTGTACATCACTTATTGGCGTTTACTTCATCAAACTGATCAAAATCTGAACTCTGATTCCCTTCTGAAGGATATCAGTGTCGATGCACTTTCCACTATGGCACCAGTGCAGTCATCTGCAAACTTTGAAAACAATAAACTAGAATTTGTCATTCTGAACTTCTGAGAAGTATTTGCCAAACAATAGAGACCCAGGACCCGAGCCTGTGGGATTTCTTGGTGATTGACTTTGGCGCCCCTGCGCCAGCAACTCTAACCCCTCACGGGTTCTGTCAACTAAGCCAGTTTGCAACCCATTTTGTGACATATGGGTTTTACATTTAAGCTGGTAAGTTTTTCTAATGCAGTGGGGTATTGTGGCCAGCAAGGTCAAGGTAGGCTGTATGGACTGCCTTTCCCTCATCAATGGCCTTGGTGATATTTAGAGAAGTCGACCAAGTTCAAAAGGCATGATCTTCCTTGACCGCAAAAGCCAAACTGGAGTGGGTCAATGTCTGCAAGTCCCTATATCGCATTTATAGAGCTCCAAAACGCAGTCCTCTCCATAGCTTTGCAGCTTATTAAGCTTAAGCTTATGGGTAATTACCAGGAGTCATTAAATGCATACCTTTGTGGAGTGGGACCACAGTTGCCGTCACGCCCTCCTTGAGCCGCGTATCCTGTGGTAAGGCTGAGATTAAACATGTGCCTTATGTCGCGGGTTTAATTCCTCATTAGCACAAGTGTAGGGGACAGCATCCGGTCCCATTGATGCTGTCTTTTTTGTGTTTTTAGCTTTAGAGAGCAGCTTTCACCTCTTTGAGATGTCGGGAGGCTACACTCGGCTGGGATAGTTATCTCTCCTTTAGGAGAGGGTGAACTTGAGACCTGTCTGCCAGTATGTTGGCAATGTCTGTGGGTTCAGTGATTTGCATGTATCATTTTGGACTGTGTTTGCATATCTGTAGTTTCCCAGGTTCCTAACATAGCTGAAAAAGGCCTTAAGTCTGTCCTTTGAATCCATGGCAATTTTTCTCTCAGAATTGGCCTTATTACATTCTGAACATTCGTATTTTAATAATGATCAGGGTGACTTCCTTTTGATTTTAATTTCTATCAATAATAATACTTTCTCCTCTTATTGTAAAGTTTGTTGTTAATGGCTGGGGTCACCAGACTGAATGATTTGCCTTTGTGGAAAAGTCTTGGTTTATTTGGGATTGCCCGGTCCATGCAGTCCTGGAGGTGTTCATAGAAGGCATTTGTAAAGAACTTCCGCAGCTTGGTGTAGTTTCCTCTGACAGGGGCCTTGAAGGATACCACACCAGTCTTGAAATTGATCAGTTTGACTTAACTCTGTATGTTGAACTACATGTAGGGGCTGCATGTGGATTTAAATAGATGTCTGAAGATTGTAAACAAGAATATACTGACAGAAGCATTTTGTCCCCATGTTTGTGACAATGAGATCTAGTATATTTTCTCCTCTGTAGAACAGTGACTAGCTGTTCCATGGCATTTGAATTTATGAACTCCAGGAACCGTTGGGCTAGAAAGTTAGGGCTTGAGTAATGTTCCCAGTCTATATTCGAATTGGTTGAAGTCACCCAATATGATGGTGTTTGGAGATACATTTATACCCTCCAGTGTCTTCAGGAAGGCTGTGTGGGGTTCCTGAGTTTGAGAGGGTGGCCTGTAGCATGCTACAATTTGTGAAACAGTTTGCCTATTGTTAGTTGCACCTGGATGGTTTCTGAAGCTTCATTTGCCGTTCCAACCTGGAGGTGTGAGTATCCTTTATGAATATGGATACACCTCCTTTTGTGGAGTGGTCGGGTTTTGGGGCGCTCTTGTCAGGAGCCTTGAACCTAATATGAACAGGTTTCAGTTACAGCACAGACATCGATGTTCTCCATACTGAGAAGTGTCTCAGGATTTAAGACTGGTTGAGATTGAGTAGTATTACCCTCAATTTCTTCCATTTTTGTTTTCTAGGGTGGTAGGTTTAGAATTTGAGCCTTGCCTAAAAAAGGCACTATGGGGGTGGCAAGAGCCTTAGCCAATATCCGGAATCCCAGGGGTGACAGGTGCAAGCCGTCCCTTGCGATGCAGCGTGCCTTGTCAAGCATGTCATCCCAGGCAGACAGACACTGGATCCCATCCTTTGAATGACACCAGACATTAAGCCAATTGTTAAAGCTGATCATCTTGTCTCTATATTGTGGCATCATTCTTGGTGAAGGAAGGATACTGCTCAGGGTTAGGGTCATACCTGCCTGGGCTACATAATCAGAGAGCTCCTCTATGTCTCTTTTCATGCAGTCCAGGGAGAGTGCGTCTCAGGTCATTCACACCAGCATGGACAATGACTGTGTCATATTTGTACTTGCTGTGGAGTGACCAGTGCTTGTGTTATGTGGCGGATTCTAGCGCCCGATAGGCAGCTTACTGTGACCCTCTCCTTGTTCAGCCTGGTGAGTGGGACGTCAGTGTGTCTGACTATGGAGTCACCTATGACAAGTATGTTTGGTGTTGTATTTGGCCTTAAGGGCTGTGACTGCTTTGCACACTGCTTTTGTGGTTTATGTGTTGCTTGTGGGGTGTCTTGAGGTAGCAGTTGTTTGGGTGTCTGCTTTGGAGGCCTCTGCTGTTTAGGTAAATTTTACTCAGAGCCTCCGAGTATGTCTTTGTGTGTTTATGTGTTTGATTCAGTGGAGTGGTAGCATTATGTGAGGCTGGTTTTGTGGTGTGTGTAGTTGCCTTCTCCTCCTGTCTGGTCTTGCCAGTCCTGAGTTGAGAGAGCTCAGCCTCCAGTTTGGCTAAATAGCTGCATCTCTCGCAAGTATTTGTGTTATGTGGGAGGCTATATGTTGAAAAGAAAAGGTGATAGAGGGCATCCTTGTTTCGTGCCATTGATGATTTTAATAGGATTAGAAGTCTTCCCATTAATATGTAGAAGAGTAGTAGAATCTTTATATAAGATTTTAATAAATTCTATATAAGCAGTAGGAATATTAAAATGATCCATAGTACTAAAAAGAAAATCCCAATTAACTCTGTCAAAGGCCCTTGATGCATCAAGAATCAATGCATAAAGAGGATTACTGTCTACTTTAGTAAGATGAATTAATGTATCTAGTGTCAAAGTATTGTCCCAAGTATGTCTATGAGATATGAAACCAGCTTGGTCAGGTGAAATTATCAATGGTAGGATTTTTTTAATCTATTAGCCAGTATTGAAGCTAGAATTTTTATATCTATGTTTATAAGTGAGATTGGCCTATAATTATGCGGATCTGATTTTTCTTTATTGTTTTAGGATTAAATTGTTTTTGAAGTATTCCAGTATAAATCTGTTATACCATTGATCATTATGTACTTATAAACTTTGAAAAGAAAGGTGCTACTTCCTGTTTGAAAGTTTTAAAAATTCAGATGTAAAGCCGTCTGGACCAGGGATTTTCCAGCTTTTAGCCTATCTATAGAATCTATGATTTCTTGAATCTTTATTGGTGCTATAAGTATGTTTTGTTGTTCTTCATTTAGTCTAGGAAATTTAATATTAGACAAATAGCTCTCTATGTCTTGATTATTGATTACATTCGATTTTTTGGAATACACATCTGAATATAAAGAGGTAAATAGTTGAATGATCTCATTGTCTGTGCTGTATATTCTCTTCTCATATTGTATAGGCGTTACTCTAGGTATAATTCGATTATTTTTAATTATTCTACTTAAGTGTTTTGAAGGACTTGGGCCCATTCAGAGTAAGTAGCCATCATTCTTTGTTCCAGTATAGAAAGATTATTATGATGTAGCAGTAATAATTCTTTTTGGAATTCCCTAATTTGCTCATAACATGAGGAACTGGAGTTCAATTTATGCATGTCTTCAAGAGATTGAATTTTTCCTTTTAAAACAATTCTTTTTATTATAAAGTTTCTTAAGATATGAAGCTTTGTTTATAAACATACCTCTCAGACTTGCCTTACATGCGGCCCATTGGACATCATAGGGAATGTTTGTAGAATCAAGATTATTATACATTTCAGTTATTATTACCTTGCATAATTTTTGTATTTCCTCATTTTTAAGTAAATTATTGCTTAATGTCCATTTATTTACCCTGTGCGTGCGTGACAAATTTAAATCTGTGTTGAGTACAAGAGAGATCCTTGAATGATCAGAAAAAAATCTGGGCTCTAAAGAAAAATGAATTAACAAATGTGAAAGAGAGTTTGAAATGAGAAAAGTCTAACCTTGACCATGCATTGTAGCACCTCGAATAATAAGTGTAAATATCTTTACTATCTGAATAACCAGTAGAGGAGAGAGGGTCAATAAGTTCTAGATCTCACATCAAGTTTTCCAGGGCTAGTGAAGCTTGATAATTGTAAGAAAGTGATTTACTAGATCTATCTAAATCAGGATTAATAACAGAATTCCAATCCCCACCCACAATAATGTAGTGATCTTTAAAAGCAGCAAGAATGTTATAAATCTGTAAAATAAATAAATGTTGATTATTACAGGGACTGTAAAGATTAAGAATCAGACAAGGTTTATCTCTGTTGTGAATGTTGGCAGTAAAATAACACCATCTGCCCTCAGAGTCGTATTTCTCATCGACAATATTACCTTGAAAATTCTGTTTCACTAATATAGCCACCCCCTTTGAGTTAGAGCTATTGCCAGCCGCAATTATTTTGTTAATCCATGTCTTTTTTGTATCTTTGAGCCAATCTTCTCTAGTTAAATGAGTTTCTTGTAAGAAACATACATTAGCTTTAGAATTATATAGCAAATGAAATAATAATGCTTTTTTGCCTTTATTTTTAGCCCCCTGACATTCCATGAATCAATATGTAAGGGCTTCACCATATGCTATTAAGAATCTTTGTAAAGAGAAATAAAGACTTAATATATTAGTGATATAGTGGGCGTTTAATATTATGTTTTCTGTATATCTAGTGTTTTGCAAAATAAACATTTTCAATAAAGTTTTCTTTAAGGAACTGTACCACTCCCTTATACCCACCCGGTGCCTATCCACCTGCCCCTAACAATACAGGGAGTATGTATATTTCCAAGTAAAGGGTAAGTGTTTACATTTAGAAGAATGTTAGTGAAAGTAGGAATTACCTTACATATTGTCCTAAAAAGGACAAACCCTAAATTAAATACATATATACATAATATTAAAGAAACAAGACGTCGAATGAACTAGAGACTCCATAACATCCTGTTCACAGCTCCAAATGAAAAACAAATAAAAAGAGAAGATTTTATTGAGTTAATTATATAAGTATATATATCTATATCAAATGAATGCCTGTTAATGACCAAGTAAACTTATTTACCACTGTTAAACTTTTTTAAAGCTTCACCTGTTGTAAATGTAACTAGTGAAAACATGATAACAGCAGTAGAAACATCCTATAGTGTAACATTCGATTTCAGGGTAACACTTCACAGGGCCTATTATTTTGCTAATGTTACAATAAAACAATATACAGAATTCTATTAAAAATAATTAAAATGCTATATTACTTAATATTTATTATAATAAATTCAAACTCTGCAAGTCAATATTTATAAGAACAAAACTGTAAAAGCAACAAGTAAAGATAACAGTATATCTTACTAAGTAACACAGTATTAAAACATTTCTAAACCTTTTGTGCATAAATATTAAAATCGTAAGCAATTTTAAATGTTACTGACACAAATTTACTATAGATGTTTATTTTAGTCAATTTACATAGGTCAGTAATAAACCATATTCTAATAATATTATTTCGTACTCAGACTGCTTTTTCCATCTGGTTAGCATTGCCAAGTTTGTACAACACAAACCAACTTTATTTGGGTATAGTTCTCTGGTCTATAAAGCTACATAAAATGTCATATTAGACATTCTGAAATTCTATTTCAATTTTCAAGACCTCTTAGTGGTTCGGTTTTTTATATCAGATAGACCTGAAACCTTATGTTTAGGTTAAACTCCAGTATTATATTGTAGATCTACATATATGCAACTGTATAGCATACTATTAGCTTAATTTATCCTTTTACACCTAGAAAGTAAATCATGTCTATTATATACAAGAATAAGGCTGTTCAGCAAAAGTTACTTACTAAAAGTGTGTGGAGTGGGGTTTGTTTCACACAAGTGACAACTCATATTGCAAAGGGCAACACCACTGAAATGCTGGTTTGTTGTTTTTCCCTCAATGCAGTACTGCCACCACATAGGTGACCTGTTGTGACCTACGCAGTCTAGAACTTTATTCTTCCCTCTTCCCATCACAGTTTACATCTTTACTTCTGCCAGCCCTAAATTTATACACAGGTCTGCTAGACAACTTATATAAGCCTTTTATTACCATATTATCTCACAGCTACCATTTAATAAATGTCTCATTTGTGTCTCTGGTTCATATCATTTGTTCGGACATTTTTTAGGAAAGTTCTTATTAGTATTTCTCGGCTGGTTGAGAGGAGATTATGCGTTGTGCATTGTGGAAACCCAGAGCATCAGTTTACTTCTTTCCTCCTGGTCAGTGTCTTATGGTAGTTTGAAATTAAAATGAGACTGCCATACAGTTACAAAATTAGTACTGTGTTTATTGCAGACAAAAAACTGACCCAACTTGCCATAACATGGAAAACGCATCACCTCAGCTTAGAGTATAACAACGTATTAGCGTTATTCAAGCCTGGTTGAGTAATCTAGTTAGACAAACTAACTTCAGGACCACACATATGAACAACTTGGGATCTCACCTTCACAGTCGCTTGAAAGCAATTGTTCCAAACATTGCATGGACTCACCTAGATTCCGCTGATGATCTTCGTATCTAAATTTCATTCGGAACAAAGGACATTTTTCCATCTCTCTTTCAAATGCCCTCAGTCGAACCTCGCAGACCTGCTGACGAAAGGAGATATCTGGAGTTCACCGAAAAAAGAGCCCCATCGCTTCATCCATCTGGATTTATAGTTCCCATACGTGAACAAGGGGAAAAAAATCTTGTGGTCCATTCACAGTGTTTGAACAAGTAAATCTTTTTCAATAAACTTCAGGTGGAAAAATATGAGAATATATGTGATTTGTTTTGTTTAGGTTAACATTGAATAATTATAACTTATTCCAAAAGGTTCCAACTAACTGAAATTTACATTGTGAGTTACTATTCACTAGATATGTTAACCAAACATTTAACATAAACCTATTTATTAGGTAAAACATTATCAGGAAAAGTCTTGAATATATTAAAAAATATATCTTTCGCTTCCTGAGCATTGTTTGTTGAGTATTTTTTCTCTTTGTAAATGAATGACAGCATGTTGGGATATTGCATACGAAATTTTATGCCTTTCTTGATCAAGTCTGCGCAAAATGGGGAAAGCTTTTGCCTGTTTAATTTTATTTGAGGGGGTAAGTCTTGTGAGAATGTAAGTTTATGTTTATTCCAGGTAAGGAATTTTTGACTCTTTGCTGCCATCAGAATTTTTTGGGTATCTTGAAAATTCAGCAACTTTGTGTATACTATTCTCGGGGTTGTCGCATCTTGACGGGATTTAAGTGCTCTATGCGCTCTCTCCACTATGAGTATCTGGATTACTATAATTTTGTAATAAAGCCAAGAATATTTGTTTTGTGATAGTCAGAAGAGTTTGATGCTCATAACTTTCAGGTAAACCTCTTATGATTATATTATTACGGCGGCTTCTCGCCTCTAGATCTAATAATTTAGTTTGCATGTCATAATAACCACATCTTTGGCGCAATTCTTTATTGATTAGATCTATGGCTATTTCATTTGTTTGTTGAGTATTTTCCAGTGAGTCTATTCTTTTTGTAATCGAAAAGAGAAATTTACCAAAATCTGATAATTGCTCTGAGAAGTCTTGAATAGAACTCTGTATAGGTTGAAGTACTGCTTTTAACTCGTCGAGATGAAAATTAGAGTCAATTTTTTCTTTAGGATTTATTTTAGTTGTTTCAGTTAACTGTTTATTTGTTCTTAACCTTTTGGAGCTACTGTCTTTGTCAGGAGAAAAAGATGCAGAAAATTTAGCCTTAGTAGCTTGAGTTTCCATATTGTCAGAATTACCGGCCATATCGTTGAAATGTCTCTGGAAGTGGGAGAATGAATATCTTCAGTGTTGCTAATGAGCACGAGACTACTGATCCAAAGGCCCCAAGAGTTATCACATTAATTACTTAAATTTTGAAGTAATTTTTAGTCAGAAAATAGTTCAAAAGTATTTAAGCTGATTCCTTGAAAGTAACTTTATGAATATCTTGCGAAATAAACAGGCTCACCGCATTTAAAATTGCCGGTATTCCCAAAGTTGTGAGGAGCTCTGTGAACTAGGTGTACTCTAGACGACGACCATCTTGGAACCCCCAGAGATGAACCAATCTAATTCTGGAACTTTGACTGTCCTTTATACAAGTATAACATAAGAGTTGAACCTGTGGCTGTAATGATACATAATATTTATGATGCACCTTTTCTTGCATGAGATCTGAAATTTTGACTACTGTCACTTACAGAATGTTGCAATGACTTTAATTTTTACATTCTGTAAACTAGCAAAATATCATTAAATATCTTTGAAAGCATTTTTTTGTCTCTGTCTGTATCAAGATATTATTTATGCATTGCAACACTTTACTACCATAATACAAAGGTATTAATGTTTGTGAAACAAAACAATAACATAAAAAAATGATTTGCCAAATCTGTATAGGTAAACCCTTTATTCTGGGAATTAACTTGACTGTCATTTCTGGAATACGCTACACAACATGTGATTTCAAAATGATAAATGCATACCATTACCTTTTTTTCTCACTGGTCACTTCCAATAAGTCTTTGTGAGCACTTCAGATCTGTCAGGTGAACTAGAATTTATTTTATTTTTAATCCATAAATGTTCATGTCTCTGTCATAACAAAATCTTCAAATTCTGTACACTTCCACAAACTACTGCATGCAAATTCTTACAAGTGTCATCTATGTGCACTATTTTACATTCAGCAGCATTTTTTATTTCTCCATAAAATCTTGTTACTGAAGTCTAAAAGAACATACAGCTCTGATGACATGTCCATACCTAGTACGGTGCTATTACTCTTCTAACTGTTAAGCACTGTAATCTTTGATTACCTTTAAATCCTGACAAAACTGCATTTGTGTCCTGTAATAAAGGTCTATTTGTAACTGAAGTTGATTTGCCTGTATTAATCATGACATTAGTTCATAATTTTTCTATAAACAATGAAATATTGTCATGTCTTTCAACCTTAATGACAGGTAAATAATCTGATTTCATACTGGACTGCCACATCCTTTATAGGTAAGGTAAAAATCCTTTTTTGTAGAACTAGCAACAACACTGACTTGAGCTATGGTATGCTTTTCTTCTTTACTTTGCCCTGAAATACTAATAGTGACATTGACTTTAGATACAATATGCATTTCTTCTTTACTTTGCTCTGAAAACTGTATATCACTTATGCTGGTGTTTACTTTATCAAACTGATCAAAATCTGAACTCTGATTCCTCTTACCATACCCCCACCAGTGCAATATTTGCACTGACTTCTGAAAACAATAAACTAGAATTTATCATTCAGAACATCTGTATTTGAAATAATGTGAACTTGAGACATTGCAAATGTTTGCTTTATGTTTGGTTGAGAAATCTGCATGTTACATTTATTGACTGTGTTTACATCTGTATTTTTAATACTGCAACTTAAGTCTGTACTTTGAATTACATATAAACCAGAATTTATTACATTCTGAACATTTGTATTTGAAATTGTAGTATGACTTAACTCTGTATGTTGAACTACATGTGCTGCAGGATTTAAATAGATGTCTGAAGATTGTAAACAAGAATTACTGACAGAAGCTGACTCATTCTGTGAATCATGAGATAATGTGTCTGTTGCAGCATACTTCTGTAATTTCACCCTTTTGCATCTGGAAAGATGTAACATTTCCAAACTAATAACCTTTAAATTTAAATGAACATTTCTGGAATAGTTTTTTAGACTGCTTTACCAAACGTTTAACTTTAAAGCAAACATTTACTGGTGTCTTAATTGTAACAATGGTTGTCAAGAAACCTTTTAATTTATTCCAGTTAATTACTAAAGGAATATGATCAAGGTCTAAAGAATACTTATACTCAGCATTGATCTGGCCAGTCATCAAGTACAACACCCCATTTGGAATGTAGCTCCCTAAACATATCAAACAATTAGAAAGACAGTAATTGTTCTTAATCAACAAGATCATAGGCCTAAAGTTCCTAACTACCAAGACAGGCTGGAAGCTTGATCCTCTTATTCATTGTCTTACAGACTTTTGAGGGGAGTCCTTTGTCATGCTTACTTTGTTTCTATGCAAGTACAATATATACACTATTACTAGTACTAGGCTCCTAAATCTTCACCAACATATTAAAAGAAAAACAAGATGGACAGGTAGGTTTATAAGCAATCACTTACAAATGATTAGAATAAACCTCTGTATATTAAGCAGTGTGACAGTATCTTTCTTTAAACATAAACTAGATGACTGGATAGGTATCCACAAATTTATTCTAAGACTGATTGGTATGGGACTGGAGAAAGGAGGTGTGACTTGAAGACACATGCAAGCAAGATAAGAATAATCATGAGACTCAGTGTCATTAGGGTATCTATGAATCTATAATGTATACAATACACAAGGTATCAGAGTAGGCACAGGGAGTCATGAGGGGTGTGCAGGAACCTCCATATCAGGGTGTAAAGATCCTTGTAAAGTTGATTTGCTGGTGTCAGTGTCACAGCAAGTTGAAATTCACTGCTTCAGTCATGGGAACAAAGTTTATTTTTCTTAAGCAGTGGATCTTACTGTAACTTACAATTTTAAACTATTCCCTTTTGATATGGAATGCCTTCATCAATTATAACTATTACATTGTCAGAGAATGCCACAAGACCCTTGCCTTTACATATTTTTACTGTTCAATGTGTAACAAAATATGTTCCCCTGTGCCTTTTTGTATAAGCTGCATTGTGCTGCGGTAGCGTTGTTGCCTCACAGTAAGATGTTGTCCTGTTCGATTCCCAGCTAGAGCGACTTCTGTGTGGAGACATGTATGAATGGGCGTACCTTTGTTGAAGGTTGTGCATCAGGGCTGGCAACTCAGCATGTAAAAATCTACTGCTAATCATTAGCGGACCGGAGTTCCGCTGTGGCGACCCCGAAAGACACAATAACAACAATTGCCTTTATGATTTTGCATAGGATACTGATCAGGCTGAAGTGTCTAAAATTGTGCTCCTCCACAAACACAAATAAACACAGACACACATTTTGAATTGCTGCCAGTACAGCCTATTGCTGTAGAGAGCAAGAAGGAGCACATAGATCTGTGAAGTAGATTCAAAAGGTGACCAGTATAACTGACTTATTATTGTGGAAGAACACGTTTTTCAAAGTTGTCAGTTTTATAAGTGATTTCCTTTTCTTTTTGTCTTTATTGTTACTGTTTGGTGAGGATGCTAGTATTTTGAGTTAATTGTGATATGCTTTTAATACTTGTAGGTTTTTGAACTGCAGGAGCAGCTAGCTTTGCCATTCATTGCAGTAAACTCCTACAGATTGAGAACAGTCAAAATTGTGTTAAGACTGCTATTTGGCTTTCCTTCTTGTTTTGCGATTATAGAGCTATTTTATTTAATTGACACTGTGTGGGGTGATGTCCACATTTGGGGATGAAGGAGGGGGTTGCCCAAAGAAACATTTTTTATGCATATATTCCTTATCAGGGGGTTTGGTTTATGTTATTTTATGTTTATGGTTTTCTTTTTTCTTTAAATTACATGCTTCTAGGTCTAGTATTTGAAACATGGTAACATTTCGCTTAGTATCACTTAGGGGAAAGAAGCCATTGTGCATAATTCTGTATAGAAAGTCACCTGAGGTACTGTCTTATGTTTTCCTAGATAATTCTCTTAGGAAGATTGTTTGGTTCCATGGAACTTGTTTTAAATTTTACTTGTATTTGTAATTGTAGCCATACTTATATCTACCTTTTTGTGTACAGAGCTGTGACATGTAAGTCTGCATAAAATGTTTTAAGGTACAATTACTGTGCATGTGGCTGGATGATCACAGATTTTCATTGTCAGAACAATGTATGTGAAACACTGGAGATTTCTTCTTTCAAAACTACTTTTTGTGGGGCTCCCAGAATGTGGATCTAGTTTGATGTGTACGTTTGCCTATGTGTGCGTGTGTGTGTGTGTGTGTGTGTGTGTGTGTGTGTGTGTGTGTGTGTGTGTGTGTGTGTGTGTGTGTGTGTGTGTGTGTGTGTTTTGTGTGTGAAACAAGCTGAGATACATTTAGCTAAAACATCTTTTACCTGATCAAATACCTTAGATATGTATAGTTACCACATGCTAATTCCATATGTGCTTCTGGGGAGTAGTCATTATTTGAAAGTCTAAATATCTTGTATGGTGAAGCATTTATTTGTTGAAAGTTTGAGTTCTGAAGCCATACATCATAAAAATAGTATTGTTGAAAGAAGTGGACATTTTACTTGATGTGAAAGAAATGAAGGAAAAAAAACATGTTTTTGCTTTCATATTATCGTTTCAGTAAGACGCTGTCTGTTTTGATTCTCAGCTAGAGCATCTTCTGCGTGGAGACATGCATGAATGGGCATACCTTAGTTGTAGGTTGTGTGTCAGGGCTGGTAACTCGGCACGTAAAAATCAACTACCAATCATTAGCAGACCGGAGTTCCGCTGTGGCGACCGCTAACCAGGAAAAAGCCGAAAGACTCAACATTATCATTTCATCCTGTCACAAAAGTGAGACCTGTAACTGCAAACCTTGCAACTCCAAAAATTGTAGACTAAAGGTCAAATAAAGACAATGATCTCAAACCTAGCTGCAATGTTATCAGATCATTTTTGTGGGATGGGGCTCCCACTATACTCCCAAACATGGGACTTTGACAATTACATCCCTTTTACTTATGCATTCTAACTCTGAGATCACTGTACCTCAGATTAAGAGAATACTATGAACGGTCAGAATATTGCACATAGCATATTTTTCCTCATTACAAATTTAGAGTCCATGTTTCCAAGTTGCTTAATGAAAACTAAATTGGGACCTGAATATTTTATAGTTGGACAACACATTTTTCAGTGTTCTGCATTAACTCTAATTTAATTGCATTCAAAAGTTCATATTATTGTTTATTACTGGAACAAGCATAATACAACAAAATTGTTGATTAACTTAATATAGTGAAAGAATGTTGCCATTATGGCAAAAAAATGAGCAAACAACAAGCTTGTTAAACACTTTTCTGATGTCAGAAAGGTCTAGCAGAACAACGTTTTTCACAGCTTTTATTGTTGCTTGTTCTGCAGGTAGACCTTTCTTTTCCACAGGTTGTATGATGGGTAGTACTGTTTTACAGCTTTCAGAGGCTTTAAAGCTGGTAAAAAATTGCATGTCCCTGCATATTTTTCCATAACTGGTAGCACACGAAGCAGATATAGCTTGATTAAACAAAGAAGAAAGATAAGCATTTTCATTTCTTGATCTGTTTTTAAATTCATTTTAACAGTCTGTATCTGCTTTAGCTAAGACTATAGTAGTAAGTATAGTATATTGTCACACTGCATTTAGCTGTTTAAGTGATCTAAATGTTGGTATTAAAGCCTAGCTTCATTCTTATATACTGAATATATGTCAGGCTAGTTCAGGACTATCAGGACTTCAGGAATCGTAATTATGAGCAAATCTTTTTATATACAACAAATGATGCAATTATTACAGGATGAAGGCACCTATTTATTGATTTGCAGCAGGGAAGTAAAGGCTATCATAGATAGGGTGTCAGTGTATATTTTTGATTTGCTCATATCCCAACAGATAACTGAAGAGATATTTGACTATTTTCAAGTTGAACACCCTGTTGTTCCTATGATTTATGGATTACCGAAAGTCCATACAAATATGACTCTTCCACCCATGAGACCTATTGTCTCGAGCAGGGGATTGGCTATGGAAGCTCTTTCCATCTTTGTCGAGAAATGTCTGCATCCAGTTCTAGAAAGCTGTGATATTATATTAAAGGACAGAAAAGTCTTTCTGAAATCTTTCTATAATAAGATTGCTAATATTAGGAAGGAATTTATCTTTGTCACCATGGTTATTATTTCCTTATTCATGGTTATACCAACAACTGGGTATTGCTAGGGTACATGACCTGCTCAATACTAAAAGGGCATATAATACTGGCAAAGTTGAATTGATCTGCAGTTTACTTGAAATAATTCTGGATAACAACATTTTTATTTTTAACGAAAGCTTCTATTTGCAGAAGGTTGGCGTGGCTATGGGCACAGCCTGTGCTACGCCAACCTAACATTGGTCTCATGGGAGATGGATTATCTGCTAGAAGGGAATGAGTTCTGTGATGATCTCTTATAGTATACACGCTTTGTGGACAATGTCTTTTTACTATGGGGTGGAACTATAGATAGGTTTGGATTATTTGTCAACTATTTGCATAGTACCACAGATTTTTTGAGGTTTACATATCGATATTCTCAAGATGAGATAGAAATCCTGGATGTGAAGGTGCAGAAAACACCACTGCAAGGAATTGCTACTAGCTTGTACAGGAATCCCTGCCATAGGAATAGGATTCTGCATAAAAATAGTATGCACCCAAACTATGTTTCAAAGAATGTAGTAAAAAGGAAGTTTATGAGGATGAGCAGACTTCATAGTACTGATGAAGGTCTAAACACAGCAGTTATTTTATTGGAAGGTGAACTTAGAGATAGGGGCTACAGTGAAAGAGACATAAGCATGAGTATTAAATACATGTATGAAAGACGTAATTCCAAAAGAAGGCCTTTTTTCTCAGAAACTACCCATGATGTACAACCCATAGATAGAGAAAGTACACATATGGTCAGGTTTCTGATAACTTATTCAAGTGATATAAAAAGATTCTGTGGCATATTTGAAAAAAATTGGAATATCCTAAGATCTATCGATGAGTTGGAAGGGGTGATTAATAATAAACCTGATTTCTCCTTCAAGAATAAAAAGTCTCTAAAGAGACAACTATGCTATAGAACAAGTTCGCACCATAAGAATAAGGCATATTCACAAAGAGTAGGAACGTTTCCCTGCAAGAATTGTATTGCCTGCAACTATATTTACAATAAGTCTACCTACCTATATCCGACCCTTAATTTTAACATAAATATTGATTTTTATGCAGATTGTAGGACTCATCATTTGATATAGTTTAGTTTTTGTACATATTGCCATGTATTTTACATTGCAAAATCAATAGTTTTTTTGTTTTAAAGAAAGCATACAGGAACATCTGAGAGACATTGTCAATATGAAAGAAACTAGTGATCTGGCAAAATGTGTTCAGACTGAAGATATACAGCATGTATTTAATTTTATGGCTCTAGAGGTGGTGCAACCCAATATTCGGGGACGAGATATTAGTAATAATGTAGAAGAAGTGGAACAGAAATTGATCCTATTGCTGCAGGCAGATAGATTCCCTGGTTTCAATAGTGCAGTGTCACTCAAACCCTTCCTGAGAGCAAGATCCTTAAAGCATTAATTAAGGCAATGAACTGTAAATATGTTTTAAAATAATTTTCATAGAAACTTGAACATTTTGTACAGTGAATTGCACATGTGTATTTATATCAACAACATACTTTAAATATTTTTATGTTTTTTATGGTTTGATATTGTTGTTTTAAAATAATTATTTATTTATTTATTTATTTATTTTATTTTATTTTACATTTGTTGCTGCTGCACAAGGAGCTGATTTTCATTTTTCAGCCCGAGGAGAAAGCTCCACTATCTACTAGTATATTACATAAGAAATATATTGCTAAAGAAAATACAACTTATAAGGATTAATAACACTGCAAGAGGTATTAAACAGTAATGTAACAATTTTTAATGTACTGTTCTTCAATTCCAACAATTTTACAGAAAAAGTGTATAATACTTATAGTTCTAATAGTAGTAAAATCAGAACAGGAGTTGGAGTAGAAAGGAGCCAGTGGTTTTGAGTACAGTTTAATTGGTAGAAGATTCCAGTTTCTACATTATCAGATGAGAAAATAGGGGTATAGTATACTATGTTAGCAGGTAGTTTTAATATATAGGATCCTATTTTATTCAGAATGAAGATCATTAATGAAGGACCATGTTATTGGTGATGTCATTATTGAGAAGTCTCTCTGATTGGCTATGATATAGTATAAATTAGGATATTTTTTCTTGTAAGGAAGAGTCTGAAGAAGCGATTTGTTATATATCGTGAAAGTGCTGACTTTTGTTCATTAAACTTATTTATTGTTTTCCATCTGCTGTGGTCAGTTCGTTTTATTTTTCAATTTTTGCTTTGAGGTGAAAACCGAGTGTTGACCCAGTCTAGGAACATTTTCTCTTCTAGTTCAGGACTAGTGCTTGTATTAAGGCAGTTCCAAGCGAGTCAACTCGGAACACAGGATCTAACAGTTTTTTCATGCCACTCACCCTGTTGTAGTTGTGTTCTTAAACCCAGTGTATCTGTTGTTGCCTGCCCCCATGATAAATTTACAACATAATTCCCTCCCTCTCCCTGTTTGTTGGCTGCTGACATCAAGCACATAAGTATCATTTTGCAAAATCTCTTCCCTTTATCACTCACCATGCTAAAAGACCACTTATAAATATTGCTTAATATTGAGTGCACTGATAGTGCTTGTCCTGATTTTAGTATGAAATTAGTGATTTTTTACTGTAATTAGCTTACTAGAGGCTTCCAAGCTAGTTGTTTGTATTAAATTTTAAATAGTTAGTAGCAAGTCCAGCATAACGTTATTCTAAAAGTGAACTCAAAGCAGTTATGGATACCCCTGCCTCCAGACTCATTCCTATCAGACTCGTGGACCAGTACTTCCCTACAACTTCTTTAGCCAGCCTGATTGAGATGGGTAACTTAAGACAGTGTAAGAATTATCTCATGCTGTACGATGATCATCTATTACTCAAAGAGCATAACACAGTGTGAAAGATGTACTTATATAATATCCTTTTATTTATTATTTTATTTATTTACATTTGTTGACCAGGAGAGAACAATTGGATGCAAGTCCATTTTCAGCGGAGGCCCGGGGAGAAAAGCTCTACATTCTAATGTTACAGACATTATACAATTTAAGAAACATATTTAAAAAGTTATAGGGCAGGATTCACGAAGCCTCCATGTAAGAGATACAAGGCTTGCACGGAGGCTGCAGTTAAACGGTGTGACATCAGCATGTCATGCATATGCATGAAGGCATGCTGAATCACACCTAAGGCTAACAAGGTCCATGGAAGACAGGAGGGGGCGTGTCCGTAGGCTGAGCCCTGCAAGCGGACATGCCCCCAGAAGAGTAAAAGTGCCCAAAGTAAACACCCATGATAGAGGCTATGGGAATATGAATAAACACAACACAACACATGCCCCCACAGACTATGAACATAAAATATATAAATGAACATGTTATATATTTTTTAAATCGTAAAGATGTTTGCCCATGAGTGCTCGTTTTTTGCGTGCCTGTAGCTTAGCCACAGTTAGCAGTCAGTGGAAAAGCATATAAGAACTAAATATGCAAAGTAAGCCATGAAGCAATAGCGTAGCGGTAGAGATGTCGGCTGAAGAACAGGCAGTCATGGTTCGAGCCCCCACAACATCAATTTTTATTTTTAGTAAAATAAGCACGAAACAAGTCCCTGACAAATATGTACACATATAAAATTATATTTTATGTAAAATGTAATGAAATAGTCCATTTATTTTGAAGAAATGTGAGATAACAAAACAATAAAAAATGCGAGATGTGCCTATAGCTGAGCTACAGTTTAACAAGGTGAGTGCATCTGCCCGTAGGTGAGCAGTGGTTTAACAGGTGTAAAATGAGTGCCCGTAGGTGAGCAGTGGTTTAACATGCTGAAACTGTGTGCCTCTTGCTGAGCTGAGCATAATATGCATGCTAACAGCCAAATGAAGCATAAACCAGCGTACCCTGTTTGCACGGAGCTGCACACCGCGCCAACAAGCTAACCAACGGGCAACGTTGAGCAAGCTGTAGCAAAACTGCCTTTACACAGACACACCCCCTAGCCTGTCTAGACAGTCATAAAAAATAAAAAGCAGTGGCCAGGTTCGAACCCAGGATACTATGCACCATAGTCAAGGTACTGAACCACTAAGCCACAACAGTAGTACCTAGAAATGCAGTAATAGCAAATATATAGGAATGAATACAAACTGGAGCATGACAAAGCAGGTTTTGTGAAGTTGATACAATTCCAAAATGGCCAATCATAGATATGTGCGGGAAAAACGGCATATATAAGCCCCATAGGCGGGAATACACAGCATAAACGATTGTAGAACTAACTTGCAGCCAGAATGTCAGGAGTAGTTGAGGGTAGTTGCTTTTGAGCACAGAGGTGGGGCGTTGAGGAGTCCAGATACATGGTCTGGCTCCTAGTCCACAATCATGAGGCCCAACTCTGCAGGGCCAGGTCCTGTGGGGAGCATATAGGGCTGAGGCATGGGACCGGTTGGCTCATGATCTCACCAGTGCCACAGGGATTCCAAGGACTGGTGAGCAGGTCCGTCACCACCATGCGGACCTGAAGAGACGTAAGCAGGACCAATTGAACCTTTGGATCCAGGAGGCCTGGCAAATGCCCAACGCCCCACTACTGAGTAAGTTACATTTAATTATGTATGTAAGAAATTAAACTAGCTGATATTATGGAGATGTGTATTCCAATATTACTTCATTTATATTACAGCTGCAGGTGTCTGTTCTGCGAACTGCAGAGCCTATGGCGATAGGCTGGTGCAGTTGCGCCACCAGGCAGGTCAGTAATCCACTCCCAGTAACTGTAAAGAAATATAAAAGTATGACAGTTAGCAAAAGAGTGCAGTGAAGTCACTAGGTAATAAAATGTGCAAGTAACAGTGTAAGAGAGTTTCCAATTATTGCTTGATTACAAAAGTGTGTTGCAGTCTGTAATCCAAACAGAAAAATGAAAATGTCTGAAATAAAGTCTGAAATAAAGATGCCCCACCTGTAATATAATAGTACACAACCTACAGCAGGCTGAAAAGTACAGCTGCAAAAGATGAGCAAATCACATGTGTGAAATATATCCCTGTTGAAATACTGAAACATGACAGAAGTGAGACTGCTGGAAAGGATTGTAATAACTACAGGTAAAACATGTCAATAAAGCCTAAAAGTAAGTACCATCCTGAATAGTAAAATGAAAACATGTGAGAGAGTGTGAGAAAGAGTTATGAATCCACCAATAAAGTAGTAATAACCCCTGAATAAAGTACACTGCAGGCAGTACAGAATGAAATGAATGTGACAAGTAGAACCAAACTGCGGAATGTGTTCAAAGTGTTGCTGCAGCTGGAATGTGTATCCCAAAATCTGGATATTTTTCTCTCAGTCTGCAATATACAGATAGTATGATTGTCTGAAATACCAAACATCCACAGTTGTCTATAGCTATATAAAGCAAATGTAGCAGGATGATGTAGCTGAACAAAGCCAGATATGAACGTGTATGAAGAACAATAAAATGTATACTGATGTAGCAGTAACAGTCCTATCACCAAATTGAAGTAGTTATCATATAGGAAACTGTAGTTAGAACAGTAGTGTGTATATATCTGCAGCTATTAGAAATGTACAGCATATGTATTGGTATTCAAAGGTGTTAATATTATTTTCTTCACCCCACCCTATAACCACATATAATCCATTCCACGTGAAATTGGTATGTGCAATCACAATTAACACCCCTGGACATTTGTCCTGTTGTTTCATAAATATTTGCATGTACGTTGATGCATCTGCCCTGTTCATACATCTAAACCTGATGGCCTGTTGCCATCAATCAACCCTGCATGTTGTTGGACTGTGTATTGCTGTTCAAATTATGCATGTGTTATGCCCGCTGTTCAATGGTGTGAATATCTGGGTGTTTGGTTAATGGGAATACTAATGCATGCTGTTACAACTAATTGCAAATGGTATTGTATGTTACTAACCCAAACTGTCATGACATAATGCAAAACATTGGACGACAGGGAAGGTGGGTTCCAGCGGACCCACCTCTCCCACCTCAGCTGGCGAGTGCACCTGGAACTAGTGCCCAGTCTGGACCCTCCTCCAGTGGCCCTGTGCCACCTATGGGTGGAAAAACTGCAGGGGATGGGGCCCTTCCCCCCTCTGCAAGTGTGGCCGGAGGAGAACCACCACTCACCCTCCGTAGCGTCCGGACTGTGGTGCGTAGGGAGATCCGGGACTCTGTTCTTGGGCCCCTATGCCAGCTTGAGGCACAGGTGGCACAACTTACGGGCATGCCTGTTGCCCAGCCTACACAGCCCCAGCACAGCCCTGTCCTGGGCAGTGAAGGAACAGTGGCAACTGCCCATGGGTGGGGATATCAGTTCCACTGTTGCCATCTGTGGGCTCATGGGCTCTGGATATCCAAACATCTGTCCCGTCAATTGTGTAACCCCCACACGTGTCATACACTGCCCCTGTATGTGCCTTGTTTGTCTTGTCTGTTGACCTACCCAACCTACCCCCCCAGCTATACCAACTTCTTTCACCTGACATACCACTCTCACCTGAAAAAAAAAAAAAGGGCACTCTGTACCCACAAAAATTACGCCCCATACATAGCTGCCCATTCCGCACACATGTCTGCTGGACATGGAAACTATCAATTACAATTGGCTGTACAACAAGTATTATTGTTGTCCTGACACCTCTCTCAGGGGTGGAAGGTTTCAAATGTCACACCAAATTACATACATATGCACAGCTGTTGCTGATGAAGAAATGGGCAGATATGGGCCTTACCTACATCCCTCCTGCAAAACCCAAGCTTGTTTCCCTACTGTCTTACCCTCTTTGTGACCCCTTTTTCACCACTTTCCTGTCTCCCCATTTTCATTTCTTTCAAAGAAAATAGTGTGGGTGTGCACCAGAGTAAGCACTGTTAAGCAGTTGTAAGCGGGTGTGCGCAGAGCTGGACGCCAGTGCGCATGTGGGAGCTCCGCGCAAACCAGCGCTAACCCGGTTACAACTGCTTAAAAGTGCCTTAGTCACTCTGATTGACAGGTCCTGTAGTCAGTTCAAAAGCAAAATAAAATCCCACTGTCAGTCCCGAACCCAGGACCTTAGAAACAGTAGTCTGCATGACCTACTACTAAGCCATGACTCTTATACAAGAACATTGTGCTAAAATAAATATATCATGTAATAGTAGGAATGAATGTAAAGGGAATATAGGATGTGTAGTACACAAAGCATGTCATTCATACTTACTGTCAAAACTAGTGGATTTCCATAATAGTAGTGTGTGAACAGAAACAGCCATGCTAGCTGGTAGCTAGTAGGTAATAATGTCAGTTAATGTACATATATAAATGTATGTATATTTACATATATATATATATATATATATATATATATATATATATATATATATAGTTGTAGGTGTCAGTGTGCATACACACTTACTACAGGAAACAGGAGAGAGGAATGGAGAAATGTGAATCTACAACACAGCCTGAATCATGAGAGAGATACTAACCTTTACACTCACAGAACAGTGTCCACAGCATACCAGCATGGTCCCGCCCTTACAATCTGAAAGGGCAACGCCTATCTCACATACCCTTTTATAGCACTGTCCTGAAATCACAGTGAGAACTGCAATCAGTACACAACTGGCTGCATGCAATTAGCAAATGCTGGCTTACAATTGGTGCAGAGGCCATGACATGGACTTATGCAGATACCTACAAAAGCATCCTGTACTCACACTCCACACATGCAATACGTTCATTGCACTGTCTGGAGGCAGACAGAGAGAGAGAGAAAAAAAATAACAACACAAACAACAACACATGGTACACAAACTGAGTTGAAGCTGTCAGCAGTGACAGTACCAAGCCAATCCAGCAGCAGCAGGAAGCTGTAGTAGCGGTAACGCAACCAGCTGCGACAAACACAGGTAATGTAAAGTAACAGGTTAATAGTCTGCATACTGTGAACCCTCCATATGTGTCATAGGTCTGTATCTATAGGCATGTCCATGTGATATGTTGTGTGCACGTAGTTCCACCCAAAGGGGATGACTATACATTACATGTCATTCAGTGTTAGGCCATGATCCTGGCAGCAGTTTTCCGTTGCAGTGAGGCCTGTCTGTAGGATGTGTGTGTCAGCTGGTGTAACGACTATGGCGCTTAGTTAGCAGTCATCTGGGAACTTTGTCATCCACAACCCACACATGTTTGCTTTTACATCTAAGAAATAATGCCAAACAAGAGGGGTCCTAGGACAGAGACCTGTGGGATACCACATGTGACTGACATTGAGTCTGACATGGCTCCTACAATATTGATATTATGGATTCTGTATGTCAACCAGTGTGCAACCCATCATGTGACATATGTAGTAACATGTAAGCTAATGAGCTTGTCTATGATGCCTGAGTAGAGTACTGTGTTGAAGGCCTTAGGCAAGTCCAGGTAGGCTGTATGGATTGCGTTGGCCTCATCAATGGCTGTAGTGACTGTTTTGAAAGGTCAACCAGGTTCAAAAGGCAGGATCAGCCCATCACAAAGGCAAACTGGCTGGGAACAAGTGTCTGCAGGTACCCAATATCGCTGTATATGCGTCCCATACTGAATCATTCCATAGCTTTGCAGACCAGGCTGGTTAAGCTTATGGTGCAGTAGTTCCCAGGGTCAGTAGAGGTGCCTCCTTAGTGGAGTGGGACCACTGTTGCTGTATGCCAGTGTTCAGGTACATATCCTGTAGTATGGCCAAGGTTAAATATCAGTCTTATATGTGGTTGTATGTCCTCTTGGAGTTCACGTAGCACACATCCAGGGATACCATCAGGTCACATTGATGCTGTGTGTTTTGCTTTGCTGAGGGCAGCCCTCACCTGGACATGTGAGATGATAGGGAGGTTACATTCGGCTGTGATAAGTATTTCTAAGTGTGGGGGAGAAGGAGGGGGGATACGTGCACCGAACCTGTCTGCAAGAATGTTGCCAATATCTGTGTGTTCGGTGAATGTTAAGTAGGTGTGTATTAACTCAGAGCATATCTGAGGCGTTTGGTCCATATGTGTAACATAACTAAAGAAGGCCTTGTGGTTATCTATAGTGTTCGTGGCCATTTCCCTCCCAGAGTAGGCCGTGGATGTTGTTATGAGAGACCGTAGCTTATTACCAGTGCTGACCACAGATGCCTTCCCTTAATGTGAATCTGCTCTGTCCTGCAGTAGCCTCCTTCTATCATTATACAATCTGCCTTTGGCTGGGGTCCACTGGACAGGATGCCTAACCTTTGTGCATAGGGTCTGGGTTTGAAATGTGTGTGCATGTTCCATGCAATCTTTGGTATGTCCATGGGAAGCATTCGCAAAGGGGTCAGCAATGTGGGTTGTGGCTTCCACTGGCCCAGTGGGCTGCATGGATACCATCTCAGTCCTAACAAGTGAATAACTGTCTAATCACATACATATCAAAGTAGTCTACTGTGCTGGTGGTGGTGGTGGTGGGATATGTATATCCAGGCCGAGTAACTTGTGTCCAGATCACACTAGTGGATGGCGTTCCACATACAGTACCTTGGTATGAACCCCCAGAGTGAGGTTGGGCATTGGACCCGTCGCAGTGTGCTGACCGATGGGGCATGCTACTATGTTGTATGGAATGTGGCAGGTATTGTTGCACAGGTGTTGGCTGAGCACTGATATCTGGCCATGTACTTGTGTATCCACCAAGAGACACACACATGCTACATATGGGAGTAGTAGTATATCACTACAGTTGAGTATCATGTATAGTATGTGTGCCATATATTGCTGACATAGTCTGCTGATATCCTGTTTGTGTTCTCTTCCAGGGACATGGCGTCAGCGTAATCCCGCCTACTCTGCAGCAGAAGATGAGGAGATACACCAGAGCCTGGTGCGGGATTATGACATACTGTTTTCCCGCACCAGCCAGAATCAGCAGGAGAGGGCTGCACTGTGGCAAGACCTTGTCCGTAGGGTAAATGACATTGGCACGCATAATAGGACATATGAGCAGGTACAACATCACTGCAGTGATTTAATCAGAAATGTCCATCAGCGTCAAGGCCGGATATCCACAGGCAACAGGTTGCCACAGGAGGTGGGTGGCCACACATCCCTCCCTCACCAGATTAGGATGGCTAATCCTAAGTGTTGTGGCTCCAGCCCGAACAGCAACAGCAATACACCTGCATCATGATGGAGGCTGGATCCACACAGCAGCATGACATGGAGCATGCAGGTAATATGCCATATGTACACTTGACTGTTCTGTACACTGTTAGTTTATGCATGTGTAAGGTGTGTCCGTGGTATGTAGCTGTCAACATAGTATGTAATTGTGCAGGTGTGATATTGGCAATATCAGCAGCTGACATGTGAAAGGCAACTGGTGTACTACTGCACTGTATCATATGCAGTATCAATGGCACAGTTGTGCCCACTGACATTAATCTCCTCATTTCTGCAGGTCCCTCCGGTGTTACAGCAAGGCAGCCCATCCATGCTGGTGAGTGTGTTTTAACAATACCTATAATAGTCCTGATAGTGCTAGTAATACTAGTGTAACTCAGTAGTGCTCTGTGTGCATGTGTGCCTGTGTCCACGTGTGCATGTGTGCCTGTGTCCACGTGTGCATGGGTGCATGTATGCCTGTGTCCACGCATGTGTGCATGTGTGCCTGTGTCCACGCATGTGCATGTGCATGTGTGCCTGTGTCCACGTGTGCATGTGTGCATGTGTGCATGTGTGCATGTGTGCATGTGTCCACATGTGCACGTGTCCACGGTGCATGTGTGCATGTGTATCTGTGTCCACGTGTGCATGTGTGCATGTGTGCATGTGCATGTGCATGTGTGCACGTGCATGTGCATGTGTGCATGTGTGCATGTGTGCATGTGTCCACGTGTGCATGTGTGCATAAGTGCATCACTGGTAACATTGTGTGGACACTGTAAACTGTGTTTCCTGTCTTCCTCCCACAGGTTCTGGTGCTGCTCTGGTGTCCTGCAGCAGGGAACCTGAATCTGGTGCCACAGGTACTGATAATGATGATATCTGTGTAATGGCACAGGCAGGTGTGTCAGGGTCCGTCATTGGTCAGCCAATTGACAGTACACAGCTGTCAACCGCATCATTGCACAGTCATCCTGCCAGTACATCCTATGTCACCATTGTCCCTAGGTGATGGACAGGATACAGTGGGCATTGACCAGGGTAATGTGGTATCTGTGGCACATGCTTCCCCACACAGCAGCCATGGGCAGGGTCCTGCGATGGTACCACACAGACAGTTGCCCATGGGTTCTCGTGGGAGCATCCGTGTGCGTACTGCCTCTGGCAGATGTGCCCAAAGAGGTCTGTCAACCTCAGCTATGTTTCGGGCTGTCATGCAGGCACTGTCACGTATGGAAAGGTATACCAGACAGGGTCTGAGGGAGCTGAGAGCATGTCGCACAGCCATGACTGACAGTATGCGTGACATCACGGATGCTATCCGTAATTTCACCGATGTCATAGACAGACGTTGTGGGGACATATTACAGCAGTTCCACAACCACATGTCCATGAGCCAGGGCAATGGTGGGCGGTTGCGGCGTCGACGTGGCCGTATGCCAGCAACAGCAGCAGCTGGCAGTCGGCGCGGACGAAAACAGGCCAGCGGACGCCCCCATAGTGCCAGCAGCAGCCCCAGCAATGCTGGGTCTGTGCTGTCATCGGAATGCCCCAGGAGACCACGTGCACGTGGCTCTGGACAGTCCCAACAGGGACCTGTATCCAGTCAACACACTCCCACTTCTGATGACAGTACCCAGTCTGGCTTAGTACCAGATATGGTCTGTAGCACCCCTGCCAGGCACAGGTACCGTGTACATGCCCACAGACACTGATCTGTATGACCTGCCAGGTGCAGTCTGTGGCTGTCCATAAACTCCTGTAAATGGCAGCCATGAGGTGGAACTGTGTGCGTGCATACACACATGCGAAATGTTAACACCTAGGGCTAACACATACACGCACACACGGCACCAACAGTGCCCCACCCTGTACTGCTGTCCCTCACCAACGCACATACACACACATGTCAATTGGTGGTATCAGTGGCAGACTCAGGCATACCTAATTCACACCCTGTGCATATGATGAAACTGTGCCACCTCCTGCAATCTCCAACATCAGTGCAGGAACAGGTAAACACATTGCTGATGCACAGGGTGACTACATAGAAGTGTATTAGTAGTATCATGTTGGTAACAGTACAGTGTGCTGATATGACTGTGTGTATATCCCAGCATGCCTGATGCAGTAACCGTATGACTGTCCTGAATTGTTATCTACACCCATAGTACGTACCAAAGTGTAACAGCTGCACATTATTGCATACCGGTGGTAAGGATGTCAACAGATAGCCACATACATGGGTAGCACAGGGGGGAAGCTAATGCAAGTAGTGATATGCAATGATGGACATGTACAGTAATGGTGGCAAGTTGCCCACAACGACTATGCAATGTGGATGTTTGCGCATGTTGATATGTGTGCAGTACCAATGTAATCCAAATCACAATTAACTATGACATAATATCAGTTCTACCATGGACATCTGAGCTGTGCATTCCTGGGTACATGTTGATAGTGCCTACATATTTGCACTGTTACCTACTGTTAGTGTTACCCCTTCTTTGTTGTACAATGGACTACTTCCAGCCCTGCTTACTGTAGCTTTGTTTGCATGCATGTTCGCTTGGGGTTCCCTGGAACACTGCTTCCACCTGCAATGCAGAGTTACAGTGCTTCTGTGGACTCCTAGTGACATCTGCATAGTGTACTATACGTATGTCAAGTTTACACATGACAGAACGTTACTGTCTGTCCTGTTCACATGTACGCTGCCTGTGACACATTGCACATGTCTTACCTGGCATTTACGCACGTGTGCAGTCATATATGCCAGTGCTATGAAATCAGTAGCAGTACATCCACACATACACACCTTCAGTATGTTGTTCCCCATTGGCCCTATGTGTTGGTAATCACCATGGCAATCACACTACTATGGTAGCATGTCCAAAGGTAACCTGTGAATCACCTCTATGGTCCAGTTGTGGTTTATGTGAGTCATGTGGCAATGTCACAGCTGCCACATGTATGCAGTCAACCCTCACCCCTGGCCAGGAACGTACAACACATGTGTGGGATGCCACCACATAGCCAATCTGGGGACTGAGCACTCTGAACCCAGAAATGCCATACCCTGTCAGGTGGCATGACATACTACAGTGACTACAATACCAGTCTGACATAGACCCGCACTGACAGCAATCTAAACACACTGGGGCATACTTGGAGACTCAAAATAGCATCCTGCCTGAGCATCACACACCTCCGCAGCTGGCACACAGGCATACGTTATGTCGGAAAAGAGCACATGCCACATATGGCACACACATCCCGTGCGCCACACACTCACAGCCTGTAGGACTACACAACACACCTGCTACAGATATGTCAGGTACCTCTCTTGGTCGCTGCAGTGGGGTCCCGCTCAACAGGCTGTACATGGTGAAGGTCACAGTGATATGCCTGTGGGGCACTATGGTCCACCACAAAACACATGCATACAGGTCAGTCAGAGGCATGGACACATATGACTCAGTCATTGACCATGCCACTATGGATGACCTGAGACATACCTCCCTGGACTACATGATAGGAACATAGAAGGGATCTCTCAACATGTGGCACGGGCCAGTATGAGCCTGATCTTGGTTGCCATCATAACCTCACCAGGTATGCTACCACTATATGTAGGAAGGGTGTTCTATGTCTACATTCTGCTCAATCTCGAATGTCATTCATAGGGTATCCACTGGCTGTCAACGTGTGCTTACATGCTAGGGAAGCCACAATGATTTGAGGGCAGCTTGCACATGACACCCATGGGCCATTGTATATTGGCGAAGCCCATTGATACACACATAGTGCCTTTTGCTGCAGGACACGGATTACATAGCCACCTCAGCGGGTATCACACAGGATAGGACACTAACAGTGATGCTACACAACACCAGCAGTGTACACCGCAAGAAGCATGCACTGGACACTGTCCTCAGCACGGTGAACTGCAATGTCTTTGCAGTACCAGAGTCCTGATTCACGGCTCACAGGTGCAACCCATCACTGCCAGGTTATACCTCATACCATGCCTGTCGTCCCCTACACATGTAACACACATGGAGAGGGGGGTGGTATCCCAAGGCACCACAGATACACACACCTCCAGGTTGTTGGCACAGCAGAAAAAGGGCCTATTTATGTGCAGCTAACAGTGTGTTGGACTGCCTTCTGGTTCATAGCCTGGCACACACAATCCTCCCATACACAGGAAACCCACCTATCCTCCATAACAACACTGGCAATATGACAGTCTCAAGAAATGTCTTTATATGGCTGGACTGCATCCAGCCAAATATTGTGCGTGAGCATTACTGTAGCTACAACACACTAGCTGAAAGGTTCCCAGCATGTGGTCACTGAATTGCAGTGGAATAACATGTTACCACTCCCACAACAGGTGGGAACATGCAGCACCTGTTCATCGACTACATGTAGACTATATGGCCCAGACCAGATGTGTATCCCCTGCTGTAGGTATTTTACCATATACAACCCAGACTGTATAGACACATACCGCGTGCGGCCCCTGCACAGTAAGACACAGTCATATCGTTATGCATTGCGAATACCATTTATCCACTTGAGGCACATGTCAGACATGGTAACTACTGCAGGTCACAGGTATTTATGTGTATGTGTCACACACATACATCATGTGTGCATTGCCATTGCTGGTTTAGGCAATGGCATGCATTGTTATGCACAAAGACCCACACAAGGTCATATTGTGTGACACAACCACACGTGGCAGTTGTGGGTCTCCAAAACATAACTATCTGTGCTCTGACAATGGTAATAGACCCAGTAGCGGAGCGCACTATTGGCATTACTGGCCAAGTAGCCCTGTTTGGCTGTGCTGATAGTGTGGTGACATCCCCTGTGTTTACTGGGGGAATATGCAGCATCTGGTGTATTGTAGTATTTGCCAAAAGGATCTGTTCTCTCATACTTGCAATTACACACACCCTACTACCCCCACACACACACACACACACACACACACACACTTGCCATTGGCAGGATTCATACCTCTACCTAACTATGTCACGACACGTGAGAGAGACGCATTAGCGAAGCTCACTATTTGGATTACTAGGAGGTTCCTCTTCTCCGGCTGTACTTATAGGGTGCTGACATCATCAGTGTTTGGAAAGGGTAATGTGCATCATGTAGCATGATCTTCTGATTGCCAAAAAGCACATGTTTTTCATACAGAATTGCACACACACACTTGCCATTTGCAGATTTCAAACTCCTACCTAACTATGTTATGACACTTGAGAAAGACGCTTTAGTAGAGTGCGCTATTCGGATTACTGGGAGGTGTCCCTTCTCCAGCTGTATGTATAGGGTGCTGACATCATCAGTGTTTGGAAAGGGTAATGTGCATCATGTAGTGTGATCTCCTGATTGCAAAAAAGCACATGTCTTTCATACAGAATTGCACACACACAAACTCCTCACATCCAAACACACACACTTGCAGGTTTCAAACTCCTACTTAACTAAGTTATGACACTTGAGAGAGACGCATTAGCAGAGTGTGCTATTCGAATTACTGGGAAGTTTCCCTTCTCCTGCTGTACTTATAGGGTGCTGACATCATCGGTGCTTAGAAAGGGGAATGTGCATCCTGTAGAGTGCTTTCACAGTTGCCAAAAGGGACATCACCTTCACACAGGCTTGCACACACACTAAGCCCCCTCCACACACACTGGGCAGTTGCAGGATTCAAACCCCTACCTAACTATGTTAAGACACACATGACAGATGCATTAGCAGAGCGCGCTATTCACATTACTGGGAGGGTTCCCTTCTCCTGCTGTACTTATAGGGTGCTGACATCATCAGTGCTTAACTATGGGAATGTGCATCCTGTAGAGTGTTTTCACAGTTGCCAAAAGGGACATCTCTCTCACACAGACTTGCACACCACACTAACCCCCTTCCACACACACTGGGCAGTTGCAGGATTCAAATCCCTACCTAACTATGTTATGACACTCGTGACAGATGCATTAGCGGAGTGCGCTATTCGCATTACGGGGAGGGTTCCCTTCTTCTGCTATACTTATAGGGTGCTGACATCATCAGTGCTTAGATAGGGGAATGTGCATCCTGTAGAGTGCTTTCACAGTTGCCAAAAGGGACATCTCCCTCACACACACATCAACCCCGCTCACCCACACACACACACTGAGCATTTGCATGGTTCGAACTCCTACCTACGTATATTATGACACTTGAGAGAGACGCATTAGCAGAGTGCGCTAACCGAATTACTGGGCATCTGGTTTGCATCTGCAGTATTTATAGGGTGCTGACATCTTTATTTCTACAGAGGTATGTACATCTAGTACTACCTGTCAGGTGGTGGATAGCATATATATGCATTTGCAGCCACCTACGTCAGGGTCAGATATGCACATCGCACTGGCAGGTTATGTTCTATACCATGCTTCGTGACCACAGGACCTGTAACACACAACACAACCAGTCCAGAACACCACTCCCACATCCAGGACACACACTTTGCTTCCATGGGAACAGTGCCGGGATATGCAGGTGTTCACATACACCATTCCAGTTGTTAACATCAGGTACAGGCATATTGTGTGTGGGAACTACTCAGGCCTCTAACACTTTACCCTACAGCCACTACAATTTGTGAGTCCATGTGCTATGGCAGAACCACTCACCACAGCCACATGGGGGAATACATATTGCACCTGTCAATCTGCAACATGGGTACTCACTGTTCCACACCAGAGGTAGACCACCATTGTTGATATCTGACCATACCCACCTTTCCCTGGACATCCATATCCCATCCCCACCCCCAGGCAAGGTTGTCACTGCAAACAAACTGTATTTAGCACAAGCAGACTCTACACTTGTGAAGACTGGGGTGGATGACTTCAAAGGACCCATGCTGGGGGACTATACTGGCCACTCTGCATAATCCTTGACAATTGCATTCTATGAGCATGTGTAAGGTTTGCATTGATCATGCTATCCCACATATACCCATTACTGCTCCACAACAAGACACCTGTCAGGTGTACACCAGCCATATATGAGCCGTCCAACAGACAGAGTGAGCTTATCCATTGCAGAGCTGTAGCCCACAGAGGGAGGACATCTGTGAACAGTACCGGCATGACACTTCATTCCCACATAATCATCACAACACAGTGTTGACAGTGGAATTGTCCAGACAATGCAGATAGGGCAACCCTCAGTCTGTTATTGACACCCACTTACTATTAGAGGTCCTCAGCAACCCTCTTCCAGCACACACCAACAACATGGCTGTGGCTTAGCACATTCAAACCTTGGGATCTCCACTGTGCCCCTGCTTGACAGAGGCGCAGCTCACTAGCCTCACACGTTGCCTTATGTGACCTACTTTACAGTGGCACAGTAGCCTACTGTACTGGGGATGCAGATGCCAAGCACACTCTGGCTAAGCTGTCAATCCCTAGGGCAACAAGCCTAGTATTGACCTCTACACCCATATGTTCAATTGTCAGATGCACAATATTTGTTGTGCTGTTAGACTGTTTGCAGGTCTTTATTGCCATAGCATTCCCTGTTCCTATGAACAACTTGTGTATCTGTGGAAGATGTTTGAATATGAGGGCGATCAACTATATCACTTATGTCTCTGTAGTCATTTACTGTGTGCACTGGGCAGATTACTGTGTTGTGGTTGGTTCCTGGAATAACACGTACAAATACCAGATATGTGTGGCCAACTGCTAAATGGAGATATGGCCTAAGTGTGTGAGCACGCCCAGTTCAGCCTTTCCATGGCATGTTGTCTGACATATGCCTCATTTATCAAAGTGTGCAAGCATGCCCAGTGTGAGCTTTCCATATGTTGAACTCTGAAGTCCACCACATATTTGGGTGTGTGTGAACTTCAACAATATCTCACATTTATGGTTGTGTGTTGGGTGTCATGTTGTGTACTAACTGGCCAACTGCTTCGTGTCTGCCACAACAGGGATTATACTGTGCCTGCAGGGATTGCATGGGATACTTTGCATACAGTTGTCAACATCCTTTCATAATGACCTAACACTGTAGTACCGTATAGTGTACTGGTTCAGTACTTTCACTGTGGTGGACAGTATCCTGGGCTTTAGTCCTATCACTGCTTGACATCTTCATAGTGAGCACAACAGACTGTGTAGGGGCCAGTTGTACACATATGACCATGTTGCATTATGTTCAGATATGGACTACCTACACCAGGCTTGTCCAACATTGGTAGTGTATTCCACAACATAGGTGGACATTGGCAAACACTAGCGATGTTCCCTAGGCCATTTCTGATGCTAGTCACAGAGTGTGTTTGTCCTTCGACACACATTGTAACTGGAGTTTGCCATGACATATGTCATGGTTAGTATACTGTGCCACCGTCTACCTCTGACATAACAGTGATACCCAGGGTTAACCTACCATCTCCCATTCACTCATCGGGATTCCTCTTGAGGGGTGTCAATAGGTGACTCTCTGGCTAACCTGTACTGGGAGTTTACTCAAGAGTGGGGGTGCCTTCTGTGTTATGGATCATTCTGTACAGCTTGTCCTATGTATGTCAGTGCTGGGGTTCAGGTCTCTCATGTGCAGAGCTCACTGCCATTCAGATTGTACAAGGTGCAGCATGTTCATTGATTCCAGCTTGGACATGGCTTCATACATCAGGCACAGCTTGCCTCTGGGTGGGCAGTATGGCAGTGTGTGGAGCTGCAGTTTGTTTACTCAGGCAACACATGGCATCTGTTCATGCTCTTTGCTACTCCTGGTGGGGTACTGTTGTGGACTTTACAGTTGATGGAGGTGTCTGCTGAGGTATATCCCACAGGGGCTATCTTAGTCAATTGTGATGCTGATGAAGGATGACTGCAGAGCCACAGTAACCTCCCCTTATCTACATCTGACAACCTTCATGATTGGGTGGGTATATGGTATGTTTCTGCGAACACTACAGCCACATGTTTGTCCAATGCAGGATATCTATCACCTTGTGTCCCCAGGTCTCTCATTACATGTTAGGTACATAATGGGTTAACACCTGTGTGGTAATTTGTGGGCACTTACTGTATATCCACGCTGGTTGTCTATACACAGTTCTGCAATTAGCTTGCTGACATGGCTATGGCTGCAGTTGTCTGTTTCTAGGTGGCCCTTTTGTGGGTTGCTTGTGTCAGCTGGGGGTCGGATATGGTGGGCTGTTTGTACTCCTCTGCATACATGTTCAGTCACAGTCCTTCCATGTTGGCCTGTACCTATGGGACATATATACGGAATGGGGGGGTCCCAGGACCAAGCCTTGTGGGATGCCACTCATATCTGCTTTGTAGTCTGACATGGATGCATCATGTCTGACCATGTCAGTTCTGTCCTTGGTCTGGTTTGCAACCCCTCTACTGACATAGGGGTTTATATTTAAGCTGGTGAACATATCCATACTGAACTTGTAGGGTATTGTCTGGAAGCATATGCACGGTCCAGCTACGCTGTGTGGACCACATTGCCCTCATCAATGACCTTAATGACAGTTTCAAATGGGTCAAACATGTTAAGGGGCAGGATCTGCAGTTACGACAGCCACACTGTGTAGGGTCCGGTGTCAGTAGTCCACGATAGCTTTATGTCTGCGGTACATACTGATCTTTTCCATAGCTGTGCAGACCAAGCTTGTCAGGATCCTGGGGTGGTAGTTTGCAGTATCCATTCAGGCAACACCTTTGTTGTGAAGGACCACTGTTGTTGTACACTGCTCTTTGGGTACATATCCTGTGGTAAGGCTTACATTGGGCAGTAGTGTGATTTGGCATTCCATTATTCTTGGAGTCCATGTTGGCCTCAGCCCAGGACACCATCACATACCTTTGCTGCTGTGTGTTTTGCTTTGCAGATGATGGCTGTTACCTCAGCATCTGCAATGTCAGGGGACCAGCAGACTGCTGGGATAGATATTTTGCATTCTGGGGGGGGGGGGGTTTGCACTGTACCTGTCAGGTTGTATGTTGGCAATATGTGTGTGTGTTTGGTATGTTGTTTGTAATATCTGTGTGATTCAGAGCATATCTGTGAATTCCCAACATGGTTCCTACCATCAGTTAAGTAAGCCTTGTGATTATGCTTAGTGTCCTGTACAATTTGTATCTTCATAGGTTCATGGGTTCATACTAGGCTATCCACCCTAGGGCATTAGTAAGGCAAGCCAGAGTGTGTGTGTCTTTCGCCGCCCCTTGCTATGTGACTATTATGGCCATTTATGATTTTCTTTACTGTGCCTCTGTCTGGACGTGACACAGTGAAGACCCCCAGTGTACATGTACGATCATCCATCCACTTGGCAATGTTCCTGTTGAGGGGTGTCAGTGAGGGGCTCTGCCTAACATGGACTGGGATCCTGTTTCTGGGTGTGGGGAGCCTCTGGGTTATGTATCTGTCCCTCCAGCACATCCTATTTCATTATGTGTTGAGGCTGACATCTGTCCCTCTCACAGCTCCAATGGCTTTGATTTCCTGTGGTGGAGCATGTCCAATACTCCTGTGTTGGACATGGCCTTGTACAACAGACATACAATGCCTCTGTGTAGGCAGTCTGTGACTGCATTCAGCTGGGGTGTCTACATCCAGGCAGCATATGACATATATTTGACACCCTTTATCCTCTTGGTGGGGTACCTTTGAGGTCTTCCTAACCGCTGCAGGTGTCAGGTACAGTACATCCCATATGAGTCATTGCACTAGATTATGGGTCTGATAAGGGAACAGTACAGGGGGACAGTGACTTCTGTTGATGTAGATGTGAATCCTTTCATGATATGGTGTCCAGTATAGACAGTCTTCCTAGCCACATTGGCATTGTGAGTGTCACATGACAGGTTACTGTCGACTTGTGTCCCTAGGTCCCTGATTACTCCTTGCATACATAATGGTTTACCACCTATGTGGTAATTTGTGAGTACCTTGTCTGGTATTTGGTGGGACATTCATACTGTCCAGTGTCTTCAGGATGTCTGGGTGGGGTTCTTGTGTGTGAGAGTGTGATCTGCCGCATGCTACAGACTGTACAGCAGTTTTGACTACACTTAGGTGCACATGGGTGGTCTCCGCTGCTTCGTGCATTGTCAGTTACCTGGCCGTATGGGTGTCTGTGCTGCATATGGATACTCCCCCTCCTTTGATGTTTTGGTCCAGGTGTTGGGGCCATAATGCATGATATGTGGTATAACCTGGTAGTGCTGGTGTGCTATCAGTAGGCTAGCAGCAGGCTTCTGTCACTGCACATACATCGATGTTCTCCATACTGGGTAGTGCCTCAGGGGCATGCATATTGCAGTTTACACATCTGGCATTAGTCAGCATTACCCTTATGTTTCTTACCACTTATGTTTTCTAGGGTGGTGGGTTAGTCTTTTGGCCTTGCCTCACGCATCGCTCTATGGAGGTGGCAAAGGCCTTATCCAGTATCCAGACGCCCAGGGGTAACAGGTGTAAGCCATCCCTGGAACAGTAGCATGGCTTGTCATGCATGACATCTCAAGCAGACAGACATTAGACCCTCTTGGAATGACAGCTGTAACTGTGCCACCTGTTAAAGCTGATCATTCTGTGTTTGTACTGTGGCATCATTCTTGGTGAGGGTTGGATGCTGCAAACGGCCAGTGTCATACCGGCCTGGAGTACATACTCAGAAAGCTCATCCACGTCTCTTTTCATGTAGTCCGGGAAGGTACATCTCAGGTCATTCACACCAGCATGGACAATGAGTGCATCATATTTCTGCTTGCTTTGGGGTGACCTGCGTACTTGTGTTATGTGGCATATTGTGGCAGCCTACAGGCAGCTTACTGTACCCTTTCCCTTGTTCAGTCTGGTGAGTGGGACAGCAGTGTGTCTGCCTATACAGACACCTATTACAACTGTATCAGGCATGTTGTTTCTCCTTCTGGCCTGTAACTGTTTGGCACACCAGCTTTGTGTACTATGTGTTGCATGTGCTATGTTTGGAGGTTGTGGTTGCTTGGGATCTGCTTTGGAGGCCTTTGTTGGTGTGGTGTGTTTGTAATTAGGGCCTCCGGGAATGTTTTTCTGTGTTTATGTGTTTGGTTTACAGTTGTGATAGGTCAATGTGGGACTGGGTTTGTGATGTATGTGGTTACCTTCTCCTCCTGACTAGTTTTGACAGTACTGAGTTGGGGGAGCTCAGCCACCGGTTTGGATAAATGGTTGCATCTCTCACATATATTTGTATTTATTGGGGGGAGTTGTGGGTTGTCTGTGTACTTGGGGCAGGTGTCACATTGCCTCTGGATTCACAGATTCTACTTGTTGTGACTGGCCTTAGTGGATTGTATGTGTGGACATATTTTATTGCCATACTACTGATCAGTGATTACTTCCCTTTTTATGTTTGCTCTATCATGTAGTAGCTTCCTCATTCTCTTGCATGATTTGGTAATGGCTGGAGTCCAGCATGCCAAATGCCTGCGTGTATGGCATTGTGTCTTGTTGTTACTTGTGACTGCATAATCCAAGCATTCCTGGCTGTGTTCATGGAATGCCTGTATAACATGTTCTGCGGTGTGTCCCATATTCTGCACTTGCACAGGGCCTTTCGTGGATTCCACATCGGTTTGGAGGGGTGCAACCTATGCTTTACACATGTTTTTCACTGTGGTTTTCTGGCCAGGGACTGTGGTCAGGATGTGTATATCCAGTGTGATTACTCTATGGTCTGGTCTTACCAGTGAGGGATACACTTCTCATCTTGCCATCCAGTACACATGTTGCTGATTATCACATCCAGTATGCTTACCCCTCTTGTGGGAGTGGTACATTGTTCCTGGGCATTTTGGTTTATGGATTCTGGGAACTTTTCTCCTACTGTGTTGGTGCTAGTATAATGCTCCCAGTGTATGTCTGGGTATTTTCAGTCAAGCAATATAATGTGGTTTGGGGGGCTTGATATATTCATGTATTCCAACATAGGCCAGGTGCAGTTCCTGGTATTAGGACAGTAGTCTGCAGCAGGCTATATACTGGGAGGTGGTTTTAGCCATTGGTATTTGACCATGGCTAATCCATGCTGCTTCTTGTTGTGGTACCAACATCGGGGTGTGGTTATCCTTGACATTTATTGCTAGTCACCCTCCTTTTGTAGCTTGTTCCATGTTTTGCGGCTGTACAGCACAGTATGAGGTGTAACCTGGTAGTGTTAGAGTGCTGATGTGAGCCTTGACCCAGTTTTCTATTACAGGACTGATATCAACATTCTCCATACTGTGTGCATTTACACTGCACGCATCTTGCTGTTTAGACTTCTGGCATTGGGTAGCATTACATCTAGGTTCCTATCCCTTGTGGTACCTATGAAGGTGGGTTTGTGTTTTGAGACTTACCTATTCAGGGCATGCTGTGGGTACTGACAGCCTTTGCCAGTATCCATGGGGCCTGAACTGATAGGTGCACGCCACCCCTAGCAGGTGGTGCATCATGTCATGCTCCGCATGTCTTCCCAGGCTGAAACACATTGGCTCCCCTTTGACTAACTGCATTACTTCAGCCAGTTATTGCAATTGATCATCCCATCGTCATTTTGTGGCTTCATGCTTGGTGAGGGTGGATGTTAGTCAGGGTCCTCAGGTGTGCATATAGTACATGGTGTTACATTACTTAACACATGGCATTCATGCCTCAGGTGGTGCTGCAGGGCTGCCTCTGTCGGATGCACATATTACACTCCCTGTACATGTTTGTGAGCAGGTCATGTCATTTTAGGCATCCCTGTTATTATTTGAGTGAGTCAGAGGGGGTATCATTCCCAGGGTTCCTACTGAGCCAGTGTATGTGCTATGCATTGCCTCTTTGCCAAGGCCAGGGCATACTGGGCACGCCTCCTTCTGCCTACTGGGGAAGGCTCAGGTTGTTCTTCCTCTGAGTCACGCTCTGCCTGTGATGGCCTTGGCAATGGTGGGGGGCTGTTTGGCCCAGCCCTATGCTGGTCCTGCTGCAGCTGTTTTCGCAAGATCATATTATGTAGCATAGCACATAACATGACAATTTGGGTACATGTAGTTGGTGAGTACTGCAAGGCTCCACCAGATGTGTCCAGACACCGGAACCGTGACTTGAGCAGCCCAAACACACGCTCTATTACATTACGTGTTTGTGCGTGTGCCTCATTATGGCATTCCTGTTCAGGTGTGTGTACATTTCTGATGGGTGTCATCAGCCACGGCTCCAGTGCATAACCTGCATCCCCCACTAGGTGTCCGTGTGGGATGTCCCCATTGGCAAATGTCTGGTACAGCTGCATCAAATGCCAGATGTGGGAATCATGGTAGCTCCCAGGGCAGCCAGCAAACACATTCATTATTATGCCCTGGGCATCACACACGACCTGGCAGTTGATGGAGGGGAAGCCCTTGCGGTTAATGTAGGCCCTACCCTGCTCACCAGCTGGTGCTTTGATGCATATGTGCGTGCAGTCTATTGCACGCACTACCTCAGGGTATTCCGCTATTTGCTGGAAGAGACGCATATTGCTGGCCAATACCTCACGGGCACTGGGGAAATATACATGATCACCGACATGTGCTGACATGGCATCCAGGAACTGGTGCAGTACCCTGGAGGCTGATGCCTGTGATATCCCCATCATATCACCAGTTGGTCTTTGGAAGGTACCTGTTGCTAGTATTCTTAGGCTGACACATACCTTGGTTTCCACTTGGATGGGTTCCCCTCTGTTGGTTCTGTGTGTGAGGCGTGGCCTGCACAGCTCGACTATTTGCTTCAGGAGCTCTCTGTCCACTCTATAGCGCTCTACTATCTTCAGCTCATGTAACCTGTGGTAGGTGACCCTGGGCCTGTACACTCTTCTCCGTCTTCTCACTGTGGGTTGTCTGGCACCATCTTCATTGTCACCACCCTCAGCAAGTCGCCTATGTCTCATTATGACAGCTATGGCAGCCCCTAACATTTCTGCTCTGAGTTCAGCTTTTCAGTTTTCACTTCTAATAGCTTACTCCTGTCTTGCAGTGTCTCTTGAGAGAAACATCCTGCACTGCTGTTTGTAGAGTTTTAAGTGCTGGGCTGGGCTACTATTCTGCCTGTGTAATTGCCTGCTTCTAATTGTTTTCACCTGCTAGCTCCAGCAGTATTCCCTGCTAGCTTCCTACTAATTCTGTTGCTTCCTTTTTCCTTTCTGTTTCCTCAGGGGGGAGCAGCGTGCATACCAGCAGAAACGCGCTCACAGTGGCTTACACGCGCGCACACATGCTTACACAGTTCAGGATCTGCCTATTCGGGTTAAAACGCACGCACACCAGCGCAAACAGTCTTACAAGTCTGCCAACAGGCTCCCACATGCTCAGTTTGCCCCACACGTGCGCACACTAGCATAAACAGTCTTCAAAGTCTACCAACACGCTCCCACATGCTCAGTCTGCCTTACACGCGCACACACTGCCCTACTCGCGCTTCATGGCCAAGACACGCGCATGCATGACCAGCAAGAAACTTTGGTGTAAGTAACAGTGTACACCTTCCATTTCTTGACTTTCCCATGCTTATCTTGTGCACTCCTCTTTCCCTGATCTGTGTCTGTCATCTGTCATGTTACACTGACCTCCAATGAACTGCATTTCTTTCTATCATTCCCCCCTGTGATGTCACCTGTCTCCTACTCTATTCCTCCCCCTTATGTATCTCTTACACTACTCAGACTGTGCTCATTTGCTATGTGACTGTGGGATTCAGTATCCTAACCCTCATTTACATGAGATTGCCTACTAATAGATTACTACTAGGCTAAGGCTAATTGCCCTTGTGGGCCATTTTAAGCCTAGCCAATTACTCCATGTGAGAATCAAACCCTGCGCCTTGTGCATGTAAGGTAATCGCCTTAACCATTATGCTACCCAATGCTTAGTTACATGTCTTAGACTCAGCTTCCCCCCTTAGCAACCACGACACGGTGGCCATGTTGTTTTTGGTCTGCTGGTCCCTGCATTGTCATTCCATGTATTGCATAAAACCCACATTTGTGGGTTTATAACCTTCATTTTTATGTTTTATACAGCGCAGTCCGTTTGCGTGGGGCTGCGCTGCGTTTAAACATCGGCGATCGCTGAAAAAAAAAATTATATTTTTTAAATTTTTGCATCGGGTTACCTTGCCAATGGCCACATATTTGACCACTGGCATGCTGCCTGACACATATGCACCTTTTATTTGGAGCTGACATGGCTCCGTTGTGATTTTTGCAGAAACGTACTCAGTTGTCAACTGAGTACATTTCTGCAGCTAAAACGTCTCTTACACGGGCCGGTTTATGCTTCGTGTATCGCTAATATACCTAATTTGCATACCTTTCAGCTGAAAGTGAGGTATTTAGCATATCCACGCCCAGTCCGTGTAAGAGACGTTTTAGCTGGTCTCTTACACGGAGTTTCGGGCTGTTCCTGGATCGTGAGGCTTGCATGGAGTGTTACATGTCTCTTACACTCTGTGCAAGCCTTCGTGAATCCTGCCCATAGACATTGTTACAGCTGTAGAGCATAATACAAGATTAAAACAAAGTTGTAAAACAGCTGTAGAGCATAAATAGAAGTTTAAACCATAGTGACAGATGCTGAACATAGTTACAGATATAGAATATAATTCATCAGTAGACAACTGAAACAAGTTGTTTGTGAGGTACATAACAGGCATTATCAATTGTTGCAATACAAAGTTCTTACTGTATAGTAAGTAGTTAGGTTAAAGAGCAGCCGAGTTAGCTATTATCAAGATAGTTAATGGGGTGCAGAGAGAGGTAGTGGGTGGGTGGAGTGGGTGCTATTTGAAGGGGTGTTGCTAGGGCATATTCTACAAGTTTTTAGGTGCGCTTTAAGTAAAGATTTGAAGTGGGTGCAAAATGTTACAGAGATAAGTGAGGGTGGGAGGGAGTTCCATAATTTGGCTATAGTGCAGGAGAATAATGCTTCTCCAGCAGAGTTATTGGCTCTTGTGACCTGTAGTAGGTTTTTGTTGCTGGATCTTAGTGGTCTGGTGGTAAGATAGGGTTAGAGTAGATTCTGAAGGGATGGTACTTTTAGTGGATGGTTTACTAGTTTGTGGGCAAGTGTGAATAGGTACCAGTGAAGGAGGTGAGGGAGCTCTAGCCAGCCCAGTTCTGCCAGTGAGAGACAGTGGTGACTACGGTAGGATGTCCTTGTGGCAAATTTGGCAATTTTGTTGTAGCAGGTTTCAGGCTTATTTAGATTGCATTGTCTTAGTTTTGTATATATTGGAGAGGCATAAAGTAGGGCGGAGATAAGGTGAGAATTTGCTACTGATATCTTTGCTGGTTTGGTAAGTAGTTTTTGATTTCTATATAATGCTCCAAGTTTTTTGTAGACATTTTTAATGGTCATGGATATGTGAATGTCAAAGTTCAGTTTATTGTCTATTTCCACTCGTAACAATTTGGTGTGTTCTGTAGGATGGATAGTGGTGTTGTCTTTTGCTGTGATGTTAAAGTGAGAGAGGTTTTGGGTAAGTTTGGTGGGTTGGAAGATTAGTAATTTAGTTTTGTTTGGGTTGAGTATTAATTGGACATTGAATAACCAAGTTATTAAGGCAAACATCTCACACACAGTAAACGCAAACAGCACAATCATCAGCAGTACAACACTTATCTCTCCAAGGCCATCACAATACACATAATCCATTATATGTTGAGGTTCGAAAGATTAACTTGCCTAAACCTCAAAAATGTCCAAAACACAACACAGACACAAAGCAAACTCAGCAAGTTATGCTTACCACTTCACAGAGCAGAAGGTCTCCCAAAGTCACAAATGCACAACCCAACCAAACATTCTTGCTATAGATGACTCCATTGTAAGATATACAGATGTGTCTCTTACCAGGCTAAGCAAGGAAAGAGTGATGGTTAGTTGTTGGTCTGATGCCAGGTTCTGTCAGATCACACATGCACTCAGGTTCTTGAACAACAAGTACCAGTATGACTATCTCAAAGTTCATGTTGATGTCAATGATTTGAGGTGCACCTCCCTGGACTATATGAAGAGAAACATTATGGAACTCTCAGAGTGGGTGTCCAAGGCAGGTATTAGCCTAATATTGAGCACCATTTCTACCTTCTCCAAGGATGATGCCACATTATGAGAAAAAAATAATTGATTTCAGTAATTGGCTTACTTTTTGGTGTTATTCAAAGTGGGTCATATATTTGACAGGCTTGAATGATATGATCAACAGATCATGCTGTTTCACCAGGGATGGCCTGCATCTGTCCCCTCTAGGATTTCAGTTATTGGCAAAGACACTGTCCACCTACAAGTATCCTTTTTAGACAATGCTAACCTGGCAAACTTATCGGCATAACAAAACAAGCAAAGGAAAATATGAAGGTGTTACTGATCAATGCTAGGAGCCTAAACAAGAAACTCCACTCCCTACAAGCCATTCTCACACTGGAGGACATTGAGGTCAGTGTAGTGTGTAAGACATGGACTAAAACAGCAAAGAGGATTCTGGTTGTGCAGGGCTATAATGCCTTCCACTTGTTTGGACCAGCTACTGTGCAGGAGGAGAAATAAGGTTGCAGGTGTCTCAATCTACATCCAAAAGAGACTGACATCTAAGCTGACAAAGGAGCACTAGGGCTTCTTTATGTCTAAATAACCATCAAAAAGGTCCTGTGGCATATATTAGCTAGATGCAGAACTCTCTGTATAACAAAAGAAAGCCACAACACCTGTCTACAGGAACTGCAATCACTCAATATTAAATGCTGTACCATTTTCCTAGGTGATCTAAACTATCCATTTATTGACTGGGAAACCTACACCATCACTAATCCACAGGAATAGTCATTTCTGGACTTTGTCAATAAAAATACCCTGGAACAATTAGTCAGAGTACCCACTGGGGGGAATAACATCTTGGATCTTGTCCTTAAAAATATGGCAGCATCTTGCACCATTCCTTGTGTATCTTCATCATTTGTTATGTCTGACCATAAAGCAGTCTCCTTCAAAATAAAACTGAAACCAGAAATCCCTTCTACCCAAGGTACCTTTAGAAATTTCTTTAAGACAGTGTACCAACTTCCAAGTATTATATTGGCTAGCTTCAACTCCTCACCAATCCAAGTTAACTCCACCGAGTATGCAGAAATGTACACCACCACATTATACTAGCATGAAAACAGTTGCATAGATGCAACTGTATCCCACAGGAACAACTTTGGGGCAAACCCCAGAAACAAACCCAAATGGTTGAACTATAATAGCAACAAACTTTATAATAAAAGAAAAACTAATTTTGATCAAAAGTAAGAAGAGTAATTTCCAAAATTGTCACTGAAATAAACAAACAACTTAGCAGCTTAATAAAATCTACTAGAGACAAGTTTGAGGCTAAAATAATCACACAAGCAAAAGCCAATCACAAGGCATTTTTCAGTTATGTTTGTAATCTCAAAAGCACAATGCAGCAATGCACTATGCTAATTGTGAAGGATGTTTCCTACACTGAGGCTGAAGATATAGGAAGCCTAATAGTCAATAAATTTAGTTCTAATTTTACTCCTCTCTCACCCTTGTCTGTCCCTCAAGATATACCTGAAACTGGCTCACGTCCAGCTATAACACTAGACCAAGTCCTAAAAGTGCCATCAAAAGATAAAAATACTGCATCAGTTGGATCCTTCCAATATCCCTGCTGCATCTTAAATAGCATGAAGAACAATTTAGCCACACCTCTAATTACACTGTTCAATGTCAGCCTCCATACAGGTTTTGTACCAAGCAGATGAAGAACAGCTACAGTCATTCCCCTGCATAAAGAAGGCCCTTACACAGACCCAGGCAATTACAGACCCATCAGTCTGACTAACCTCATATGCAAAGCCATGGAAACTCTTATTATGAAATGAATCAATCAGGACATAGTGAACCTCCAAACCCAAGACCAGTCTCAGTTTGGATTCATCAAGGACAGGTCATGCTTACTGAACCTGATGGATTTTTTTTTGAAAAGGCCCCATAGCAATAGATAAAGGCAAAGTGGTTACCACTGTATACCTCAACCTGGACAAAGCTTTTAACAAAATTCTCTACTCAGGCATAGCAGAAAAGCTAAATATATTGGGAATAAACACTATGCAATCCACTGGACTGCCATTTGGCTCATAGATAGGGAACAGATAATCAAACTAGAAGTTACCTTCACAAAAAGAGCAATCACCAGTGGAAGCTAACTAAGTTTACAGATGACTGCAAACTAGGAGCAGTCATGGACTCCTCAAATGATTTAGCCATTCTGCAGGAAGGTTTATTCCAAATAAATAACTGATGCCAAAATCATGGACTGAAACTAAATGCCAAAACATGCATTACTGTATCCTTTGTAAAGTCTTCAACCCCAGGGATTAACCACATTGATAATATACCTCTAAGAGTTGACCCAGTTGTTCAGCATTTGTGAACTTGCATGGACAGTGACCTAACATTGACCAACATGTGTCCATTGTTGTAAGAAATTCCTTCTATATTGCACAGCTTATAAACAAGGGGATTGTGTCTAGATCTGGGGATGTAGTTATCCATCTTTACTCAGCCCTTACTTCGCCAGTTATTAGAATATAATACCCCATTTAATATGTATCCATTAAGACACATGCAACAACTGGAACAGCCACAGAGATACTTTACTAAAAGGATACAATGCCTAATCAACATGTCCTACAAGGACCACTCAAATTCCTTTCACTACACTTGGGATCCCACAGACTGCTAAGAGATTACCGCTTTCTGGTATACAATGCATCCTCTGACCCCTTACCGATTGATTTACTGCACATCAGCACACCAAATGGCATCAGAAATACTCTGGCTAGGGATCCAAATCTTCTGCAACATCAAAGTATGGTATGGAGGGACAGATATATCACGCAGAGGATACTGCTGCTATGGAACAGACTCTCCATCCACTTAAAACCGAGTTCACCCCTGTCCATGTTCAAGCAAAAGTAAGATCTATGGATGAAAAACAGAACATTTGCCCAAGGACTGCCCCCTGTATTACTAATGGACAGAGGCAGTTCCTAAATGTTTTATGATCCCAGTAATTCTCATTAGAGGTAGTATATAATTATTGACTAGGGAATGGGTAAGGTTAATGTATAACCAAATGGGATAGGTTATTTTTCAGCACAAAAAGGGAAATTATCTGTGCTTATAAAGGCCCACAAGGGCAGCTAGCCTAGTACTTACCCATGAACAAAGAATTTTTATTGTGTCTCACTGATCATAACCCCTGTTATGCATTCTCAATATGGATGCCAAAATTCACCTTTTGAGCTGCTGCACTTGAGAGGTTAATGTCTTGGCATCTGTGTTTTCAACACATAGTAAATTGGTTATGATCAGAAACCCATGTATAATCCTCTATGGTTGTTTACAAAGTCAAAGCGTTGGGGGGACTGATGTAATGGTTAAGGTGTTTATCTTGTAAACACAAGGTACAGAGTTAATTATCACATTTGAGAAGTTTGGCTAGGCTTAAAAAGGCCCCTGTGGCCCCACCCCGTCTTTCAGCTTTTCAGTGACAGAATTTCTTAAGCTGGCCTCCTAACTCATTCACTTCTACTAATGAAATACCTACACAAGTGTGTATGTTGTTCTTTTGTTGTTACTATATTGTATAATAGGAAAAAAGAAAAAAACAGGTACTGGCCACCATGCTGAACAGCTTCTTTTATTTAAAACACAATTAAAAACACAGGAATGAGTGCTTTTGAGACCAAGCCCTTCTTCAGATACAAAACTCAAATGAAACTGCAGTCTTTATATAGCTCTTCTGTTAACATTCAGTAGCGCAACCTCCTTTTCTTTAGTGCAGGTCTTAAAGGTATAACCTCATTTAAACCTGGGGTTTTATATGCTGCTAGCTCAATAATCCATTTAGTTTCATTCAACTACTAAAAGTTTTGAAGCTGTTCAGCATGGTGGCCAGTACCTGTTTTTTTTCTTCTTTCCTTTGGAATTTTGTGAGCAGACAGCCTTTGATGGAGTATCCACAGTTCTTTTTGGTTTATATTGTATAATAACAGATTTCTGATCTATGATTTATTCCTGGAATCTCTGTTTGCATGCCAGAAAAATTATTTGATGTACTATTTGATTTTGACTTTGTATAATGACAAATATATCATTTGCTGCACGTCTTGCATTATTTTTTCACTGTATAGCTAATTTTATGTAGCCTGAAGCTTTTCTCCTTGGGTCTATGCTGAAAAAGAGCTACTGGCCCAGCCAGACTATCCTGGTTAACAAATGATAAATACATAAATAAATAAATAAAATATATGGGCTAGCCACCCAGTGGTGTGAACATTGGCTCTAGGTGATGGTCACTGTTGATGTGATACACTGACTTCATGTACAAAATGGGAATAAAAGGGTTGATGTCAATGCAATGCATATGTCTACAAAATGTTTCTAGAAATTGCATGGAGATATAGAGACAGAGGGCTTGGCTAGTGGGAGAACAGTAGTGACAGACCTAGGATCACAGGATCATAGGATCATAGGAAGCTACTAGTCTATTAACCCTGAGGCCCTTACAAGCCTAGCCAAGAATTTAACCCATGTTCCAACAAGTCAGCACCCAATGCCACTGTCAAGCAGGGACACAGGTGGAATCCCAGGGGTGTATTTTCTGTTCCCCATCCAGTTATCCAGGTTGCGCTTAAAAAGGTTTAATGAGGTACTCTGGTTTACGTGGAAAGAGAGTCTATTCCACAAAAGGGGGAGTTTCTGTGACACAAATCTGTCCTGCCAACAAGTCCAGGTTGAGGTCATATGTGTGAGTTACTTGAGTGGAGTTTAACTTGCGGATATGCAGGAGTCCCATCAGGGCAGGGTCTGAGATTGCTTTATATGCCAGACAGAGGTCACCTCTGAGGAGTCTGTAGGAGACTGAGTAGAGGGACAGGGCTTTTGGCCTATCTGTGTAGGGTAGATGTTTGAGGCCCTGGATTCTCCAGGTGAGGAACCTCTGTGGTCTCTCCAGCTGCTGCATGTACTTTGTGAGGGTCTATATTACCTAAGTGAAAAACCCTATGCGCGAATACCAAAACATCGACCCCTATACTGCGAACCGCAAAAATCCCGAATGCACTAAACCGCGAAAAAAAAGATAACGGACTGTCATAGTGGGTCAATCCCACCACCCACTACATACTACTTATCCAAACAAAATAAATAAACCACATACATACACTAACCAAACCCTACTTCTAAACTAAACTAAAGCACCAAAACCCTACCTCCAACACTACACTAAACCCCACAAACACAACTATCTATGCACTCTCCTTAACCCCTCCCTAACCCTAAGGTCAGTAACTACCACACACATCCCCTACAGACATACACCTAAACCAAATAAATAATACACATACATACACTTAAAAAAACCCTACACCTAACACTACACTAACTCTTACATATATTACCTATCTATGCACTTACCTTAACCCAAATCCTAACACTAAAGTCCTATCTATCGCACACTTACCTTACAGAGCTATACCGCAGATGGGCCAACCAAAACAAATCGACATTTCGAAATTCGTGGTTTTGAATGTTCGGGGTTTACATACTTCATGCAATACAGTTCGATGTCTTCGTATTCACCTAAAGGGATTTTCAATCTCGTAATAGGAACCCCTTTGTGAGGTACATGCTGAAAAGGGAATTGTAGTCAATAATGGATCTTATAAGGGAAGAATAGAGGGATGTTATGACCACCTTGTGGCCGGATGAGATAACCTTACTAATGAGGTAGGCCATGTAGAAAGCTTTCCGTACAACGGAGGCAATATGGTGGTCAAATGTCAGTTTGTTATCAACCAGGGTGCCCAAGTACCTCACGACTTGATTGCATGCTTAGTGCCTTATTATCAATATAATAATTTGTGGGGACATCATTCTCTCCAAAAGGGATGACAATGCATTTTTTGGCATTCAGTTTGAGGCCATGTTTCTGGCATCAGTCATTTGTTTGGGTGTGACCCTCTTGGAGGATGTCCACATCACGAAGGAAATTGATGTCAGCACCCAGCTTGCAGTCATCTGCAAATGTGGTCAGCCATAGCCCACTAGATTTGGCCTACACCTCTGAGAAGTACATTCCAAACAGCAGAGACCCCAAGACTGATCCCTGGGGTACACCACTTGTTACAGGTCTACTACTCGAGGCGGCTTCCCCTATTTTGACTAGGTGGGTTCTATCAGTGAGGCAGTTTGCTACCCATCTGGTAACATATGGATTGATGCCTAGTTGAGAAAGTTTATCTATTATACCTGAGAGGGAAATAGTATCGAAGGCCTTGGTCATGTCAAGGTAGGCGGTGTGGCAACATCTTCCCCTCGTCTATGGCCTTAGTGACCATCTCAAGGAAGTCAACCAAATTTAACAGGGATGACCTCCCCTTGACAAAACCAAACTGTATGCTATCAAATGTCTGGAGGTTGCCAATGTCCTTGTTAATGAGGTCCATGATAATCCGCTCCATGGCCTTGCAGATCAGGCTAGTTAGGCTGATGGGTCTATAATTTCCTGGATTGGTGGATGCTCCACCTTGGTGCAAAGGGATGACTGTAGCTGTCCTCCACTTGGATGGGACAAAGCCAGTACTCAGGCTTTGGTTGAACAGGGTGCTTAATGGTCCTGCAAGTTCCTGCCTGAGTTCATGTAGGATGCAGTCTGGGATGTTATCAGGTCCCATGGAGGCTATATTTTTTGCCTTTGAGAAGGCAGTGATGACATGCTCCCTAGAGATAAGGGGAGGGGTAGGTACTAGGGATGTCCTGTTTTACTGATGGGGAGACAGAGGAGTGAAGTTTTTACTGAACCTGTCTGCCAGCAGGTTGGCTATATCTACAGGGTTTGTGTATGTGGTGTCCTTGACCATGGGTTCTGAGCAAGTCTGGGTGCTTCCCTTGAGATTGCAGACATATGAGAAGAAAGCCTTATGACTGTCTTTATTAGATGTGTCCAGTTTGGACTTGAAGTTTGCTTTGGAAGATTTCATAGTGCTCTTATTTGCTTGTTCAGGCTAAGGAGAGATTGTTTCCAATTAGACACCTGCTCCTTCTTCGTCCTGGACAGCAATTTTTTTCCTTTTATTATATAGTTTATTTATGGCAGATGTCCACCAGACAGGTTTACTCTTCCTTGAGGAGGAGGATTTCATCCTGTCTGATATTCCTGATTCCATGCAGCTATATAAATGCTCATATAGTACTTTGATGTAGGTTTGGACATATGTGCCTGTTCCTGTAGAGGGGGAGGGGGCTGTGAAGCTGTTTATATCTTCCCTCAGGAGGTTGTAATCAGATTTGGAGAAGTTTTTTTTTGTTTATGTGATTGCAAATTTGAAAATACTGGCTATATCCCTGCATCAGTGTTTTTCTTACTTTATCCTTAACCCCATAATGCAAGACTATTATTTCTAGGGTTGCCACCTTTCATCGTGGCTAAAACCGGAGTAAAGCCACACCTCTCGCATCAACAGCAACCCTGCCTATCCCACCCCCTCTCCTGCCCACATGCTACCCATTTTGTGATGTCATGATGACATCACTCAGTGGAGAACACCCTCTTTTTACGTTCCTGCTGCCTGCTTTCAGCTGATTTACTATACTTTTCTGTAAAAAAAAGCATAGTATGTCAGCCGATTTACAAATTCCGATAGTCTGTTTCCTTTTTGAAACAGAATACCGGAGTTTGTAAAGTGTTTTCCGGACTACCAGAGAATCAGTTTGATTTCCAGATAGTCCAGAAAAAAAACGGAGGGTTGGCAACCCTAATTATTTCTAACATTAACCTAACTCCACAATATGTGTCCACTATTTCTAACATTATCCCTGACTCCACAGTGCATCTCTATTACATCTAATATTATCCCTAACTCCACAGTATGTGTCCATTATTTCTTACATTATCCCTGACTCCACAGTTTCACAGCGCATGGCCATTAATTCTTATTTTACCCCATGCCCAAAGTGCATGCCTATTAATATGCTTCATGGTTTATCATGAAACATATATCAGCAAGTGTATGTTAGTTACTACTGCAAGGGATGTCACCCTCATTACGTCTCTGCTGCCATAGCAGCCAGCACTTGCATTTTTCTGGTCTCTGTCATGGATTCTAGCACAAGATATGTCACCAAACTTTCTGCTGTACACTGGAGGGATCTGTCAACATGTGGACAGAACATCAGCCAATCACTTCGAAATTTCTCACTGAAAGGACTCACTACACTTAAAATACCTTTGGAAGAGATGCCCCCCATCCAAATCCATTTGTATGACTCAACATGCAGTGGTTCTTTGCCACATTTTTCATGCAACTAATGACTTTAATGAACAAATAAATATGGTGCTTAGTGGAGCAGTTAAGCAAATATGTAAGTATACACAAAATATTGAATCTTATTTCATAGATTGAGTGTATTTGCTGCATGTGTTGCACAAGATGCAAGTCTTTACTAAAAGACACTGAAGTGAAG